>NW_009927599.1:0-22443 GCF_000696875.1 Nestor notabilis | reverse complement strand
ATATATATATAAAATAAAATCCACCCCTCAAATACTACATGAACCATTTTTTCATCTAGGGTTATTATTATTTTTTTTTTAGATGAGTGCTAGAATCTCTTTGTGTTTGATTTCTTTTATATATTGCACACATATTGTTCTCAAATGTGTCTAACACTGTCATGAACACCTTTTTGTGGAAGGTTGAAATAAAATTCACATCAAAATATATGAACATTCAAAAAGTGCTTTTTTTTCCAAAGGACATTAGCTTGTACATACCTGCAGGAATGACATTTGTTTTCCTATTGCCAACTGTCTACTTTCAAATAGCTTCTTTTGAACATTGGGGTAATTGGTTCTTGTTGGCAGGATTCATCTCACCTGACTTCAGCTACCCAAGACTGGAGGCTAAACCAGCTACACTTTCTTTGTAGCTGAGGAGATCAAGAGGGGTTTTCAGGGAGGGTTTCATCCTGGCTTCAACAAGATGCCCAAGACAGGTGAGGTGACTCAACCTCCAGTGGTATTGATCTTTGTCCACTGCCTGTATGTGGGGTATAGGGATGACCAGTGTAGACACTTAAGGCACCAACCTCCCAGACAGCTTTTGATTAGGTAAAATGATTATGTCCTGACAGTCTAAACTAATGAGCTGCGTGCCTGCAACACCCCCAACAGCATAGGTCTTAGTGCAGAACAGTGGGATCCTTCTTGCTGAAAATGAACTTTTTTACTTTCTAATACTATATTTTTAAAATGACAGCTGCTAAGTAAAGTTTTTGGCCTCTATTTGCCAAATTGAGCTGTTCAGGTGGGTGTTTTTTGGTTTTGGTTTAACTTGTTTTTTTAAACTAACAACTTTTGATCATCAGACAGAATAGCTACTTTGTACAACAGTGAATTGTTTCGTTCACTCATTTTAAATTCTTTAAAAACAATCCAGCCCTAGGTTTAAGCAACTGACTCAAAGATGTGGAAGTCAGGGTTAGTCCTTTTGCTGATTTTAGTAGATTTTGTAAAAGGATCTAAGTGATTATGTTGTCCTAACTTGCTCATGTCTGAAGTACTTAAAATTCATGGAAGTAGCAGAAAGTTACTGCTGGGAATATTTATGCTCTTGTTTCTAAATTCAAAATTGCTTTGATGTACAGATATAAAAGAGTAAATCTAAAATATTCTACAGAGCACTTTATGAACCAGTGATATTTTTCATTTCAAATACCCATGAACACTATTTAAAGACAGTTTTGATATATTTCAAACGTCGAAGGTTTTAGAAGTTCCAAGGAGTTGTAGACAAATATGGTTTTTTTACGTCCATGATTATCTTAATAGATGAAGATAAAAGGAGATTAAACACCTGTAACAGACTCAGAAATAGATACATCTTATTCCAGCTTCTTTTGGGGGAAAGAAGAACATTTAAAATAAGAAAAAACCCATATCTTTAAATACTGAAACAATAGTATATTTTTGTATGCTGTTTTTAGGCATATTTGAATATTTAGCATCAAGATGGTTTGTGTGAAAGATAATGTAAAAATGATTCTCAGCACTCTTAAATGAAACTGTTCTGATATGGAGATGTCTGGGGAAGAAGTAGATGATGATAAGGATGGATTGTGAATGCAGGATCATCTGAATAAGTTGGGAAATTTACTGTAAAGAAATGTTTGGACACAACTCATGTCCATATGCTGAAAGTAGTATTCAGATCATAATTACAGGAGAAGAGCCTGGGAATGAGAGACTCTGGAGAAGGCTTGAGCATCATGATAGGATGCCATGAACACCTCTCCTGGGTGAGTTTGTGTGGATGGGCTCAGTGGGGCCTCTGTGTGTGGATGCAGAAACAGTGACCTGAAAACAGCAGGCTGAACAAAGAAAAATTACATGCTGAGAAGTAGCATTTGAAAGTCTGTCAGTCGCTCACGAGCTTTGGACAGTCCTGGTCCCGGTGAAGTCATAAGAACAAAATAAACTAAGGTTACCAAGAGCCTGTGCAAGGTAATCGGAGTATGCTGACACCTACAAAGGCGTTACAACTCAGACCATATTGAGGAAGGCAGTCCATGCTGCATGCAGCATGGTATAGCATGGGACCATGAGAGACTTGCTTAGCACCCACCCGAAGCTCCCAGACCTTCAGCACAAACCTCTGCTTCTGAGCAAACACCAGGATTGGCCTCCCAGTGACTGCACCAACTGGGCAGTGAGGGGTGATTGTGACGTGTCTGAATAACTGAATGTACCACTATCTGCTGCTAATACCAGCTAAATTCTTAAATGGTGTCGTAATTGATCTTTGTTGTGATGTGTGTTTACCTGTCTTGGTCCCCTGTACAGGAAGTTTTCAAGAGAATTATCATCTGAAAGTGAATGTTTAGTGGAAAAGAAAATTTCTGTCTTTGGAGGTGTGAATATGGGAACAGAGACTGAAAGTTTAGACTGAAATATTGACTGTGACTCCAGACGGTTGCGGAACTCAGAGAAAAAAGAAGTGCCGAGGTCTCATGTCTACATGTCAAAAAAGCAAAGGGCTGTAAGAATGACCAGCGTCCTCAAAAACTTGCCTCGGGGTGAGAAAGTCAACAAACATGTAAGCACCTATATCAAAACCAGAAACTTGCTATGAAAAGGCTTTTTGAACTCTAAAACAAACTAGGCTTTAATAACATCCAGTTGGTGCAAGATGAAGCAGATAAATGTAAACTACAAATAAAGCACACATTTTTAATAGAGATGTTAATTAAACTCTGGAACAGTTTATCACGGATTGTGGTAGATTTACCATCACTGGAATCATTTAAATCAAGTTCATATGTGTTTCTAGAGGTCTCCTCCAGTTGAAAGAGGAGTTAATTCAAGGCAGTCCTGTGGCCATTATTATTCGGAGAGTTAGGTTAGATGATCTCAGTAGTTTCTGGCCTGGTTAAATATTAATCTAAGAAACACCACTTTGTCCATGTAGAAAGAGAAGAATTAGCTGTAATCAGTAACAAATAATACATCACAAACTATTTCAAACAAAAGGTAGCCTCAGAGAGGGAGCAGGGGCTGGACAGGTGGCCGGGGATATTGTAAGACAAATAGTTGAAGATATAAAAGGAATTAGGGATGTAAAATAGACAATGAAATAGCATGAAAATACAAAGCAGTAAAAACATTTTTCGTCTGGGAAAAAAAACCCAGCAAACCACACTATTTTTTTTATATGTTTATAAGGAATGATTGGAGGGAAGAGGATAAATGTACATACACAAACATGAACATAGCATGGTCAGAGATTACTTATGATATGTGGCAATGGGGAAAAAATTGGCATATTAAACGTCAAAATCACACTTTCTTTGTCTGAGTAAAGTGAAAATTATTTGTACTACTGTTGAAACAGAGTACTAAATGATATGTATTTGAATGGCATTGATCTTTTGCTCAGCAGAAGTCACTGATTACTATAAACTACTGCAAATGGAATTTACAAAGGTCTAACAGATAACAGTAACATGTTTTAAAAAGCTGATAAAATTCCTGAACAGTTCCTCAGCTGATCAGGATATATAAGACATTTTAGTGCACAGGTACATGGTTAGATTGAAAGGTTATACAATCCTTGTGTTTTCTGGTGTGCCATCATTTTCTTTTTAATGATATATTTTTCTAGGAATATATTCTAATACATTTTCTTGCATCCAGTTGTATTTATTAGCTGTAATATGTAATACCTTATTCTAATATGGCAGATTGCTTCCCAGTGATTGCCATTAATGTAACAGCTATCAATCACAAGGATATACAGAGCTGGAATAGCAATAAAATAAGGCAGCCTAATCTGTAACCAAATGGACTGCAAAAATACCCTGAAACAGTACTCCAAAGTGGCATGAAGGATCAGGTTTTCTATACAATTGGTTAATTGCACTGTTCTGTAAAAGAGCTGCTTAGGACCCTTGGCTGACAGTCATGGAGGGCTGGGATTAGCCCATTTCACTGGCACCAGTCTTGTGTGCAGGAACCCCAGTTTGTAGCCTGGTTGCGGATCTGAGTTGTCCATTTGATCCCTACCTCTTCTGGGGAGGTGGGAATTCACTTGTGGAAATACCTGAGGTGTCCCAAGGGATGAGGATATCCTGTATTTGGAGGTTGCAAAGGGATCCAAAGGTTTGAATCCAAACTTCTGTGAAAGGTCACAGCAATGCAGCTGTGGAGCTTGGAAATTCTCTTAAGATAATTGTTGGGTCTTTATAGGAAAGTTTTAAACGTAGCACCACGTAACAAATCTTCAAGGTTGGATTTTAATCCAGGCTCTGGATCAAAGGCAGTTCTGCTTTGTGAAGGAGAGCAAATTATGTCTCTGCATGACAGGCAGACCAGTAGGTTGCACCCTGCTGTGGCAGGAAACATACCTCCAGGGGATGGCCAGCTCGGCTGTTAGCTGAGGATGGGTAGCTTGTGTTTTGTCAGGAGACTTCCATGCATCAGCAGGAACTTGAGCTCTGAGTGCGGTCCATGGCCCCTGCAGCTGTGTCAGCTCCTGGGGAAGTGGCAGCTGGGCAGGGTTAGGACTGGTTGTCACTGCTGCTTTCCTCTTCACACCCCATCTGTGCTCTGCTTTTAGACACATGCAGCTTCTATCTCCCTAGGAAACCAGATGGGAGCATAATTGTTGTAAGCCCAAATCAGCGTTAATTCCTTTGGCCTTCAGCCTTTGTGTGCTAGCATGCAGCAGCACATGGTGCCCAAGGGTTCCAAGAGTTCCCTGGGGACCTTCATAACATGAAGAAGTGTGTTCCCCTTGGCACAGGGTCCCAAGGGTTTTGCTCCAACTCTGTAGAGTTGTTCACATGTGATACTGAGGGTTAATTTGGCCACCAAGAAGCCGGGGATAAAGGGACTGGAAAAATGGCTGATACCCATTTTCTACACCCATGTCTCCTCTGTAACTAATGTGACCATGGTACAGCCTAGATCTATACTTAGACACACTCATCATCTCAAGATTTTATTTTAGCAATACTATAGACACAACCCATGAAACCCTAATATTTTATTGTGCCCAGTTGTGCCTTCAGGTAATATCTCAATAATTCAATTTTCTCCCAGATAGTGCATTTTTGGGCACAGGAGTGCCAGTAACTCAGTGGTCATAACTTCTCCCAGTTACTCTTCTTGGGACAACAGCATGACTAGCAGCAAACCTTATGCAAAATGAAGGCACAGAGCTTTCATATGGTGGCCAGCTGAGGAGAGGAGAATGTACTTACCCCAAAAGCATAACCTAGAAGGCAAGTAGGGTGAATGCACAAAAAAATGTTGATTCCTTTTAAAAATGTAGATTAAAGTTGACATCCAAAGGGTTAAGTATTATACAGCTGATTAACTATTTCACTATTGCAGCTGCTTGTGTAACAGCTTGTCAGAGGGAAAAAAAAAGTAATAAATGTTCATTTAAAAACCTGTTTTCTTTATCTTTTGCCTTTGTGCTAGTTTTCAGGGCATAATGAAGAAAACCTTTAAAGTTTGAGGTTTTAAAATTAAGTAATTTTCAAAATTACAAACAGAAAAAGTCAGGCATTTCAAAACATGTGAAACCAGATGACATTTTTATTTGCATCTCACCCAAATTTGATGGCTTTTCATCACAGGGCTGGGAAAAAAGATCCTTAAAGACCTTTTCTGCATTCTGGCAATGAACAAGGGAAAAAGAAACTGTGTGGTAGTAGGTGCAGGGAAAAGGGGGGCTGAAAGAAAAAAGGAAAACTGAAAAGCTGAAAGAGAGAAACATCATCTCACTGTGAAATTTGATTCTGCAACTGTTGACGCAGATGCCAAGTTTCTTCTAATTGACAGCTTCAGGACTGGTCTTTTATAGATGCATTGCTAGGTTTTTTTTCCCTACCTGAACCGCAGACTTGAAGTTAGCATCATATTTTTCATTACACAATATATTTTTCTCATTACACTTCACAGATTCTCTATTAATTCTGTCTTTCCTTTTGTTACAAGTTTTTACACATGGTGACAGGACTTGCGTCTGCAGTAGTTCACTAAGACGTACCAAATATGCCTTTTTCAGTCACTGACACATAAATCTGGTCACTGAACAGCATCATTTGGATCAGTTTCCCAAAAGAAACTGACCTTGACCTGAGATGAGATAACTAAGGTATGTGCAAAAATATAAACAAAAATTGTGAACGAGTCTGGAAAATACAAATTCTGAGTCTTTATTCCACTGGGTTCAGATGTGAGACTCCTCTAATGCACAGAGGAGTTACCTCAGTTGTCCCAGTGGCTGGAGCTTGTTTCTTCTGCTCCCTGCAGAAAGCTCCCTGAGTACCAAGAGGGAAGAGGGGAGCATGTGGAAATGTCTGCAAAGCCTGGAGAATGGGCTTTGCCAAGAAAAGGTGAAAAATGAGTGCTTTATGCAACACATTCTGGTGCAGATGACCTACTTTCTGCAAAAAATGAAGTCCTGTGAGAGTTATAAAAATCATAATTGGATTTCCCTTCAGAAACTAAGCAACACACATTCCTTAGGAGAAATCCGTGTCAAGACCCCAGTAGTTTATTCTTCCCTGGCACTGAGTTGGTCATATAATATTCTCTCTATTATCATAGTAATAGCTATGAAATTATCAAGAAATCTGTGACATATTTCTTGGTGCTGTCAATTGTCAGCTCAAATTTGGTTAAAACAATTTAGGCGTAAATTTCATATCACCTAGCAAATGTACTTGTTTCCAGATGTCAAAGGAGGCTATTTTACCCCAATAGTTAAAGAGTCCTTAAAATAATGAAGATACTCGTCTTTATTAAAACATGTAACTACCATTCTGGGAAAATACTCAGCTCCCTTTCACCACCTTGTTAACAAGTTATAAATGGTTTTGAGTGATAGCAGTTCATGACAGGTTGGAAAGTATCATATAACACTGAGAAATAGCCATGTATCTGGGGAGAAGATTGAATTCAGCTCTCAGAATTTTCGCTGCAGTTTGTATTCCAGTTCAGAATAGTTAAATAAGAGGCAAAGCAATAAAATTAGTCTTCATAGTGTTTGTGCTCGGTACTGTTTATTTTCTGGTCCTAAAGACTGTTATGTGCTTTGTAGTCAGAACTACAACATCTCATGTTAGAGTGGCGCCTGAGTCCTCAAATGCATAAACTGCAGCTTTATTTTTGCATCCTTTCATCTCACTCTTGAGTGGCACCTGGTGGTACAACCATAAGATGAGTAATATGGAAAAAAAGAAAATTATGAAGAAAAAAACCCCAACCAAAAAAAGAGATGTTTCATCATATATTCTCAGTTTGGCTCCCATTGCTTCTTATGAGGAATGCATTGTCTCCATTTTCAAAGAGTTTTAGGCACAGTTTTAAGGTCTGCAACATGGAAATCACATGAAGATATATAAGCTAGCTTTTTGTAGACATTACTTTCAGTTTATAATTTATGTTTTTTCATGCCTTAAAAGCAAAAGAGACATCTTTTTCCCACTTCACCTCTGCTGACCCATGAGATCAAAATTACACCTACTTGTGCCAGCATGGGCCATGTGAGCCCTGAGGGGATTCACCTGAGTGCTCTGACTGCCTTCCCACCTCCCAAATTTCTGGATGAATGGAGCAGCAGTATTTGGTGAAAGCTCCTTAACATCCCTCCACTGAAAAAAGAGTGGGGAAAGGGCTGATCCTCTTGCTTTCTAGCTGCCCTAATACACCCTCTTCCCAGCCAGCCCATTGTAGAGGATCTCACAAGAGATGCTTGTTCTCCAGCAAGGATGAGCCTAAGCATAATAAGGCCTAATTTAGGCAGAGAATCAGAGAGCTGTAACTAATTTCCCACAGTCTCCTACTCTACTTCACTGATGAAGCAGTGAGTCTGGCTCAGTAGGTCCATTTCAGCTTTTAATCCTTTTGCTCAAAAGATGGGATAATCTAATCCGACATTCACATGAAATTCAAACAACTACTTTTTAATAAAAGGGCATCCATACACATTTTTTGTACTGATCATGGGAACACCTCTTTCACCAGTTGTGTAGTAGAGTCTTTTCATGTGAGGCAAGTGTGTTCAAATGCCCTCGGACTGGCAGAGACTTGGAAGATGGGTCTTACACCTCTTATGGAGTTCATCAGTAGTTTTATTACATGATATAAAACTGTACAAAATGGACATAATAGCAGCATCTACATAAATCGTAAACACATAAATACGTACAGCTTTATTTTGCAAAAGCCATGTAACATCACCAATGGGGTTTTTTGCTAAAGCCATTACTTTCTAGGAGACCTGGGTATGCTCTTCAGCAGAGGTGTATGCTTTACTCTGAAATTGTGAGGTAGGGTCATCGGGTGAGGGACGTACTTAAATAATATCTGACAGAGAAAAGGAATTGAAAAGCTTTTGTACTTCTTGATGCTCTGTTACTGTGCAGAACACTGCATTTGGTGGCTTTTTTTGAGGTTTCACAGTGGTTTTGAGATGGCACATCAAAGAGAGATTTAGGGCTGTGCTGGCTGAGTCTGAGTTAGAGCTGGCTGCGAGCAGATCCTTCATTGGAGTGCTGCACCCTCTGGCCTCAGGGAAGACTGTGGGACCTCCTTTTCTCTTTGCATTTGCTGGTGGTTCTTGTATTGGGCTACACAGTCACTATGCTGCCATAAAGAGATCTCATTTGTAGACGGTTCATACTTCACAAGGTGGTGTGGACATTTCAACATCTAAATTTGGATTATGAATCTGATTTGTGCCCCAGCATCTAACCCTTCATGTGGCATCACTCCACACTGGTCCTCCAAGCATTTTGCTTTTCTGTGGAGTTTGACATTGATGGGTATTAAAATGACATAGTCTTGACGGAAGTGTTGAACAGTCCTGCATAGCTGAGTTAATGCCCTTGCCAATATGATTTTTTGTTTGTCTGTTTATTAATATTGTTTCTTCTTATGTTGTATAAATGTTCTTCTCACACTTGTGGGCTCCTTTTACCTCAAGCACAGGGGCTGTACATTAATCATTGTTATAAACCCAGAAACTGAGAAGCCTAATACTGTCATTAGAGAGATTGTATTTGATTTTGTATTTTATTTTTTGAAGGAACTGTATTTACAATTTTTAAAGCCTGAGGGCTGAGTCACAATATAGAGTATCTGGTTTCATGTACCAGATAAATGCTTAGAAAAGATTAAAATCAATTATGCCATTGTAAAGTTTTAAAATTCAAAAGGTTTGAGATCTGTAAAAAATACTCAGATATAATCTTAAGGCAAAGAATTAGGCACTTATGTCTTCATTTGGAAATGTGCTCCAGAATCACAAGTTATTTCATTCCATCAGTCTTAGCTTGGGACCCAATATTGTCATGTATTAACAGGAAATCTGACAATCCTCCTTTGTGCTGAATTGCAGCAATCTCAGCTGAAGTCTCATTGCAGCAAACACCCCTTTTATGTCCATTTAGTCAGCTTAATTCATGAAGAGACTGGAATATCATACCATAAAAAACCCTGATAACTGTTTCATGGTTTTTTTGGTTTTTTGGTCTTGTGCTATTCTGCTCCTGTGAGCGGTTTACTGAAGTCCAAGGAACAACGTGTCAGGGAGCACACAGATTGCAAATATTCTCACAGGGATACTAGAAATACAGCACAGAGAGTTCACGAGTAAGCAACCTGTGGTTTAGCATTTGCAGACTTACGCCTTCATGTACTTTGCTTTGGCAAGCGGTGTAGCTATGGGGATCCGTGGCTCACAGAAACATGCACCCCAAAGGTTGCTGCTTAAGGCTGTAGCATCATGCAGTGGGCTAAGCAGTGGAGCTGAGACCTATCTAGTAAGTCTGTGAGCTGCTTTGAGCACAAGATCCTGCAGCCCCTTTTCCTGCCATCTTTTTGTCTAGTAGAGGATGACATACACAGCCATCTGTACCAGAACTGAATGTTATCCATAAAGCCTAGAGAAAGAAATAATGGTTTGCAGGTTTGTATCCATATTCATCATGAGAGAATCTGTTTTAATGAATAAGAAAAGGGTAAGCCTTTATCCTTTATCTCAGAGCTAGCTATGATAAATTCATTGGGAAAGTAGTTCTGAGAGACTGAGAAGGAATGTATCTACATATATATGGAGAACAGAAAAATACAGACATTTATGCTGTGTCTATGTAGGTAAGTGTGGGCAGTTGCATCTCCGAACTTGCAAGATGAGGGCCAGCTCAGGACTAACATCCATGCAAAGATGCTAGCGTAGTATGAGCTACTTAATACTGCTTCCCAGAGATACTTATTACTGTAAACTCAAGGTTCTTTTAATACAGATGGTTAGCTTCATCGTTTGCCAGCCCTGGAACATGGGTATAACAGATGTGCAGCTGTTGGTACCAAAATATGTAGATGTGCCCACAAGCCTCCGTGCACTGTAGGATGAGTGGTGGACTCGGCTTTCTTTTGACTTTTCAATAGCTACTTTTTTTTTCTAAATTTAATTTCACCTCTTTTATTATTATATCTGTATTCCTATATCAGTGTGCACCTCAGAGGATGCTCCCAGCCAGGATGCATGATGTCAAGAGGCACAGAAGGCCTTGAGCAGCCAGTCGGCAAGACAACATGCATGGTTTGAGAGAGCTCAGAGGAAAGGTGCTGTGACTGAGCACAGCATATGCCGCAAAGCCCTGCACCTTTTATCTTTCCTTCCCCAGAACCAGCTGGAGTGAAGTCATAAGGAATAGCTTATCCTGGGAATAAAGGAAAAACTAAAAAAAAGTAAAATGAAACAATAAACTTTGGTTTTGGTTGGGTTTTTTTGTTTTTGTTTTTGTTTTTTTTAATAACCATTCTTAAAACTCTTTTGTTATAGCAGCCTCCCTCCCAATATTTTTTGTCTCCACTCTTCTTTCCCACAGCAGTTGCCTGGTTTCTCGTCTTGCTTGTATTCTCTGATTTAGGGCATAAGAAGAGCTCATACTGTTCTTTTTCTGAGGTTCCCAGTATTAGCTGGTAAACTTGTTGGGGCATACTCATACATTGCTCATTTCATGTGAGTATGCTTTGTTTCTGTGTTTGCAAAGTAGCACTTAAGTGAGTTTATTATTAATAACAGTAAATTATTCTACGTTTTCTTATCAGATAATATGAGATCAAGTTGCTGTCAAGACATGTTGGGCAGATATCTACAAAAACAATGAAATTTGAAGATCCACAACAAAAAGGAAAATTTGGAAGGTGTTCAGTCAGCTCCCAGCAGCTGCAAATTTTGCTTCGGATGAAATAATGAACCCATCTAAGGGTCTCTCTCTGAAAAAAGTCTCGCTGAGTTATACTTGTCAGAAATTGTATTTGGTTTCTCACTTTGATATAGTCCCCAAAAAGGAATTGGAACAAGCATCTAGAACTGGGTAAGTCAGCAAGACAACTAAGTAAGATTAAGACATATAAATAAATAAAAAAAGAGAGTGGTCTTATATGCAGCTGATTTGCAAAGATAAGTCACTTGAGATGTTGCTGAAGTTTCTTTGGTATTGCTTACCTAAACCTCTCACTCATTATTTATATTCAAATTTTACACTATATAATATGATATGATGTGCAAGATAAACCTCCAATCTAAAATCGACAAAGGCCCTTAAGGCCATGATATAAGTGCTTCTATTTGTATAGAATTTGATCAACTATTATATTCCTCTTGTTTCTTGATTTCTGTCATGAAAATGAGTAGCTGTACTGGCAATTAGCAATACAGAAACTAGCAAGGAAAAAAGTGTGTAGTTGCAAACACAGTGAAACAGAGGCAGATTATTAGTACAGAACATTTCTTGTTTGCCATTTGGATTCCTGTTCCTTTTTGTTTATTTGAGGACATTTTTGTGCATGAATAGAATTACAGTTTTCTGCACAAATGCAACTATTTAAGGAAATACATATTTAATTGCATAAAGATGGATTTACCTTAATTATTATTTTAATTTTTATTTTTTGAGACAATTGTGTCACCTTGTATGACAATGATTTTTTACTTGGAAGTTGTAACACCGTTGAAAAAATCATTATGCACTGATGCAGCAATCATGATATTCTACTTCCCCACTGTTGTTTTAAGAATGTAATTTACAATATTTTTTGACAAAACTGGTGTTAATATGAAAATTTTTGTGGGTTTTTTTTGGGTTTTTGTTTCTTTTTTTTTGGCCAAACTTACTGGTTGAAGGAACATTCATCAGCCATAAATCAGGGACATCAGCATAATATAGATGCTGTACATTAGCTGGAGGAAGTAACCATGGGCTGTTCATACAGTGAAAGATGAAAAATTGTCACATGCCTTTGTGGAGGCACACGTGTGTGTGCATGCATGTATGTGTGCAGTCACCTGGTACCCACTCTTTGTATCTGCTTTTATACGTGCCTCATTGCTTCAGTTGTGATAAAGCCTTTCTGAATGCAGAGCCAAATGGGCTTTATTAGGGTAGAAGATAAACTGTTTCCCAAAGTTAAAAACTCTAATGCTGTATTTTCTGCATATTCCAAATCTTCGTTTATCATCACAAAAGAAACTCATGTCCTGTATGCCCCTTATATATGGCAAGTGATCAAGAAGGTCTCATCTGGCCCCGACAGGCATGCAGTTCAGTTCTTGTTTGATTGCTGAGAAAACAAATGCCACAATATATGCTACAAGAGCCACCAAGTCAGAGAATTCACAGGTAGAAAAGACTTTATACTTTAGATGGCCACAGAGTCCTCCTATTTACAGCATTAAACCATACCATCTTCTGTCCTTTTTCTTCCCAGTCCAGTAAGTATTACGCTTTGAAAACAGTATCCACATGTTAACTGCGAGGCTACTAGTAATTCGAACAGTCAGAGCTCCTGCATTCAAAAGGGTACTGAGATGGGTTGTCTAAATGAATAAACATCAATTTGCATTATGGAATGGGTAGCAGGCCAAGTTAATCAATAATTTAATTACCAGTGACCCATTTTGCTTACTTCTAGTTGAAAGGGAATTTCTGCATTCTTGCATAAGCTATCATTTATTCAGCTTCTCACAGATGGATTCAGATGATGCTTTTCCTGCCTTGAGGATGAGATGAACTTAATCCAATATTATAAATGAAAAACAGGTGTCCTGATACACATTCTTTTCCTCATAGCTTGCATTGCATTTGTTTACCTAAAACAGTTCCTAGCTCAAAATTTGCTGCCAAAAGTTACTTACTTTCACTTCAGGGGAGTGTGGCTGTGGACGTGATCACTGCAGCAACAGAAAATGACTGTTAGCAGTGTTTTTTTGAAGTTGCAAGCCCTCGTGAGAAGGCCAATGTTCACATAATATAGTTATTATTATTAATTCTTATTGGGAAGGCAGCTGTCTGGAGCTCTTGAAATAGAACAAGTTTAAAGTAAGGAGAAACTCTCATTTGTCTCTAAAAATAGGTCATCTTCCAGTATGGAATTTGAAACTGCCAGGTTTTATGCTTTTAAATTCCCAAAGTTATTCCTGTTGGATTTCTCTTCATACAATTTTAATATGAACCCTTTGAAATCGGACGCTGGCTAAAATGTTTCTTTGGCTTGAAAGTCTGCATTTCACTTGCAGTTGTTTTAGTTAAAAAAAGAAAAGCTGGATGGAAACAGGTGGTGTGACATACATTTTTTTATAAGCATTCTGGATTTATGTGGTGTGTGGCATTGTAGTCATCCCCACAGTCAGGTGTGTAGCAGAGAAGCATGTATTACATATTCTTGAGAGGTTAAACTTCATTTTATCTGTACTTTTGATTTCTGATGGTATGATGTGTTCTGATATAGATGCCCGAACACTTTGCACCAAATTATTATGCATGTATTAATTATAATACTGGCTAGAGATCTAAAGAGAAATCAGATGTTTATGTCTTAACTCTCAACAAGGAAGCCAGGAGACCGTTCTTACTCCAAAGATAGAGCAAGCAAGGTGGACAGCACAATGGTAATATTAATACCTCCACTAAGCAGATGAGAAACCTGTGTGCAGGAAAATGTAAATTATTGTCCCAGAAACACTAAGCCTATGTCTAGACACTATAACCTGAGAAATATCTGAGTTTCTGACTCAGGATGTGCACAAAGGCCATGTCTGGATCACATTTTGAGTTGAAATCCATGTGCATGCCAGTCATCCCTCCCCAGATCCCTGGTTTCCATAAGAAGAACACCTGGGAATGTGAGCCAAGCTGGAGCTACAGTGAATCCCAAGAGGTGCCCAGCCTGGCCAGTCAGGGAGCTGGATGCAGACAATGCAGCGCCTTTGCTGTTAGATGTGCTTCAGGCAGAGCCATAGAAAATATAATTAAAATAAAAAACTCCAACCTTTACACTGCTGACTGCAGTGTGTAGGTGCAAATCTGTCCTCTATGGGCCCAAACATTTATCAGGATTAAAATGATCAAATGGTTCTCAATGTGTAGAATCATGTGAACAGTTTTTAAATAGAGTGATGGGGAAATGGTTGGAATAGTTCCACTATTGTCCAGAGTCATTTGCTGGATCCTGGGAACAGCTTTTCTGTGCAGGCCTCCTTTTCAATACACAGGGGCACAGAGTAGATTCATCAGGCATTTTGGAATGTGAAATGTATATTTTAAAAAATAAAATGTCTGCTACATCATGGATGGGTTACTGATGAACTCCTGGATGTTATAATCCTTCCTGAGTGCACTAAAGAAGAAAATGAAGGGACGCTTCAAACTGAGAATCCTGCCTGTGATCAGTGTCTTTCTTTAGTGTTACAGTAGCAGTGACCATTTAAGGACATAAGCAAGATAAAGTTTATGAATAGATGCAACATAGTCTATATTATCCAAATACGGTCCTTATTACCTCTTCCTACAAATAGTATCTTCATGTGTTTACTTCTGATCTGTACTTTTAGCGTAAGAGTCTGTAGCTTTTCTTAAAAGTATTTCTGATAAAACTAGCGCCCAATGTAGGATATTTTATGAAAAGTTTCATAAGCATTTGAAGCCAAAGTGTTACTGTTTTGTTTTGCACTTCAGACTTCAATATAGCTGCAGGATTTATGCATACTCGACTAATCACATCTTCAGAGAGCACATTAATTTAAAAACGCGCCTTGAAATGTGTAAATTCACAGATGTTAATGATTACGCACATGTTTTCCCTTATTGTTTCAAAGCCAGAAAAGACCATATCCTTCTGTAATTTATACTGCATTGATGAGATTTGGATTAATATCAATGAAATGAAAAACCATATTCAGGAATTTGTTGCTTTTTGCAGACAATGGGGCATCTCTGGGCGCGCCTCTTTGGGAGACAGAAGTTTTATGCTCCAGGTGATAAGGCAGCAGGAAGGTCACTCACTAATGTGAAGTCAAAGGTGGACAGAAGGTGAACAGAGAGGACCCCAAGGCAACACCTGGGTGTTGGAACCACTGTCTACATGTCATGGAAGAGAAGGGACGAAAGAGCAAATAAAGTGTCAAGTGAAAACACATTGATACCCAAACACAGCAGTGATCGTGTTTGTGTACTACACACATTCTGCTACCAAAACTTCAGCTGCACCCTCTGAATCTATTCACTTAGTTTCATGTCTTTCCATGCATGAATTCTTGCTCTAATATACATTTTAAAAAATATAGTTTCCCCATATCTATAGTAATTCTGATACCAAACATTGTAAGGTAAGACACTGAAATAAGAAAAAATTATGAAAAAGCCCCTCTATAGAAATTTGTGTGATCATAAATAGTTTAATAACAAGTAGAAATACATGCCCTAAGAAGAAAGTTTTCATATACTTTTCTTTCTTCAAAGTTGATGTAAACATGGGCTTGTTCAAGATCTTTCTACAGGCTTGCTAAGATTTTCAGAAAAGGCTAGGCTTCCAAACCCCAATCTGTGGTTGTATTTAATCCCCCTCTGTTGCACTTTCCACTCACATTAGAAAGATCCACTAGACATTAACAATTTTTAAACTTTAAGTATTTAAGTACAAAGCAGCCAGACTCAAGGCATCTGCTCTAATCCCTGCAATAGCATCTTTTAAGGGTTAGTTTTTATTTTCTGTAAGCAGAATTTAATGCCTGTAGGAATACACATGCACACAAATATTTTTTTCCTGTCTCTTTGACATCAAAACAAAAACCCAGTGCCATGGCTAAAGGCACTACTGTAAGGCATCAAGCTGGCACTTCTTACAGCTTATAACTTACTGCATGACTGAGTTCCAACATGAGCCCATGCAACTGTTGTGCTAGGGCCTGTTGGGAAGGGCATTTCTCACTCACTCCTCTGCGGTGACAGTTACGCGATGAACATGAGTCCTGGCTCACTCACTACGCAGTGGTTTTGCATTGATGGCCACTGTCCAAATGCTTGATATACTTAGCATCAGAAAGTAATTCAAATTCTTTTAGTTCATGTCTTTGGTCTGGAAATTTATTCCCCTCTTCAGTCAGTCTTTAATGACAGGATAACATTTTTCCCTTCTAATCAGCCACTTACAAGGTTATTTCATTTCCCCCCTAGGTCATCTAGTGCTAAAGCATAAGCGTTTATAACTAGCTGCATGCAGATACATGCACTCTGCTTTGTGTATTGCAGTACATCACTGAGGTATGTTACTGAAGCATCAGCATTCATATTCAGGCTAATTCAGCAGTTTCACTTGGTAACTGCTATATACTTACAGAACAAACATTTAAGTCTACTGGACTGTGTTCTTTCAGTGTCCTAATCAGAAATCACTTACAGAATTTTAGAGGCTGCAAATAAGCTGTATTTTGTCATGACAAGGCACTGTGTAAGTTTTATGAAGCTACAGCTGTTACCCTGATGCAGCAGTGATCTTGAACTACCAGGCTGAAGTTGTTTGTTTTGCCTGTGTGAGATACAGTTTGATGGGGGAAGAGTACAAAAGGCACCTGGATTTATCACTGCACTTGGTGCAGACAGACTTTAAGAGGCTTGTGCTAAAGAGAGAGACTCTTTATGGCTTTCTCGTCTGCCTAAGTGGAGCTCACAGCAGGACTGAGCCCCAGAAGACCTGCTTCTCATATTATGCAGTATCACTGCAGGCAAAGGAAGTGGAGGAACCAGATTTTCAGACACTACAAAAGGCACTATTGTGTGAACACTCTGGGAGTACTGAAGGGAGAGGTCCAATCCTGCATGGCATTTTTACAGGTGCTTACTTTCAAACATGAGAATAACCATACTGATGTCAATGAATTGCTTATGAACTTAAAAATAATGCATGCTTTGTTAGATTAAGGCTAGGGCACAGTCTTATCAAATTTAGCCCCTGGTTCTTTCTAACTGTATAACTAGGCCAACCTGTCCCTCGCCATTCCCTTCTGCAATGGTGATTAATTTGCAACGAGTTGGTCTCCCATATGACTTTTAAATTGTTTTAAAAAAGATATGTGACAACTGCTCAGATGCAGCTTTGACATAACCAAGACAAGTGTTGCTAATATGCTGCTGCTTGCACCGGCCTTTCATGTTGATGAATAGCACAGATATGTGTCGCTTTCACTACGGTGAATCATGATTCATGTTAACAATTTGGCTGGAGCACACCCATGCCTGAAGTCATCTTGATGCCTACTAAACTGCAGCTCAGAATATGCTTCAGTGAAAGTATATGGCAAGTGCAGTGTGAAAAGGAGTCTCATGCGCATCTGTTCGCTTGGAGCCCCCATTGGCATCAAGACATTTGCACTTCCATTGTAATTTTAAAAGTATCTTTGGAGAAAAATGAAGTAATTGGGTTTATTTGAGGTCTCATCTTTGCAACACAGGGATATATAACTGCAAAGATGAGGCAGGAATTTGCAAATATCACTATTGTGAATATCTTCTCATGGAAAAGAACTCCGAACACAATTACACACTTTGGAGGACAAGCTACGAGTAGACTTCACTTGCTGCTAGATGTTATCCTGCAGCCTGCTCTTACTCCCAATGGGATTGCATTCAGTGAGGGAGGGTAATCACGTCTCACAGTTAGGTGCTTAATTTTAGGCACCCAAGTCTGACTGAGCGGCTTGCTCAAGAGCCCAGAGGCGTCGCGGCTTGCGGGGCTGGGGGGACCTCTCGTGGTGAAGACCGGGGAGCAACCCCGGTCCTGCAGTCGCTGGCACCCACAGCAAAGCTCTGCCAGCGGGAGCAGCTGTGTGGAAATGAGAAAATGCACACAAGTGCGAATTAACAAGAAGAAATTACTCAGCGCTGCCAGCGCCGGGCACCTGGCTGTATTTAAAAACACATGGCATGAAAATTCATACTGTTCTTGGTTACTGGTGCCTACCTTCATTGTGCATCTATTCAGTCCTTTTGGTGACACGCAGACCCAACAGAAGAGATTTTCCATCCCAGTTTGAGGGACATGCTCTTTCATCCTCCCCCAGGAAATAATGCTGCAATTCTTTCTCTCTTCCTGTAATACTAGTTTTGTGGAGTTAAAAAACATAATGTGATTTTATGCATATATAATTTTATATTTCTTGTTTTCTTCACTGCATTCTAGATTTCTTTTTTCCCCTCAAAAAAATTTTCCTTTAGAGTTTGAAGAACAGGGCTGGAAAACCTCCAAAGACAGAAAGCACACCTCTCTGGGCAATCTGGGCCTCTGCCTGGGTGTCCTCATGGAGGGAAAACTTCCATCCAGTTGTCATATTTTAACCCTGGCTGGCAACTGAGCACCACACAGGCACTTGCTCACTCACCCACAGTGGGATGGTGGAAAGAATCTGAAGAGTAAAAGTGAGAAAGAAATGTCAGTTAAGATAAAAACAGTTTAATAACGAAAAACACATTCTTTTTTAAATTGTGAAGAAAAATCCCACCAAAATCACAAAGAGAGGGGAAAATGAAACCCAAACAAAACAAAATAAAACAAAACCAAACAGGCAATGCCAATGAAAACAACTGCTCACCACCAACCAACTGATGCCCAGCCAGTCCCCAAGCAGTGGCCTCCCAGACAACCTCCATCCCCAGTTTTCTTGCTGAGCATGATGCCATATACTATGGCACATCCCTTTGGCCAGTTGAGGTCAGGTCTCTTGGGTGTGTCCCCTCCCAGCTTCTTGTGCACCCCCAGCTCATTCGCTGATGTGGTGGTGTGAGGAGCAGAAAAAGCCTTGGCTCTGTGTAAGCACTGCTCAGCAACAACTAAAACATCCCTGTGTTATCAGCACTGTTCTCAGCACAAATCCAAAACATAGCCACATACAGCTACTACCAAGAAATGTAACTCTATCCCAGCCCAAACCAGTGCATTTGTTTTAACCTCTCTTCTTTGAACATATACCTGCTGTTTGTCATCTTCCTGTCCTGCACTGCTGTTCAGGCTCCTTCTCAGAGACTTCTCTGTCGGCAGTGGGAGCTGCTGTCAGGTCCCCTGAAGTTCCATCTGCCCAGGCTGAACAAGCGCATTCCCTTACCCCTCCTCACAGGGTCAGTGCTCCAGGTGCCATCACTTTGGTGGCCTCTGCTGAACTCGATCCCATTAGTCAGTGTTCCTCATGTACTTGAGGCCCCAAATTTGGATGAAGTAATCTAGATGTGGTCTAACGAGTGCTGAGCAGAAAGGGATAATTGCTTCCTGTGGTCTCTGGCTCTGCCCCTGTTCATGCAGCCCCAAATGCTATTGGCCTTCGTTGCTGCCAGGATCAATGATGGCTCATGCTCCGCTTGCTGCCCACCAACCTCCAGGGCCTTCTCCATAAAAGTGTGCTGAGCCAAGCAGAATTAGCCTGTGCTGGCGCTAGCCCTTCCTTTCCAGGAACAGGACTTTGCATTTGTCCTTGAATTTCCTCAGGTTGGACCATTCCTCCAGCCTGTCTAGGTCCCTTTGAATGGCCTGCTCTTAAGTGTATTCACTAATCCCCTCAAATGGGTGTAATCTGCAAAGTTTGATTAGAAATAGATCCATGCATGCAGGCAATGCTACAGGGGTTTTTACAGAGCACCATGAGCTTACTCTTTGCCTGCTCCAAGTGTTTGTGTGGCATTCAGCCTAAGCTAATATACTTTGCCTCTCAGCAGAGCTTAATAG
This sequence comes from Nestor notabilis, assembly GCF_000696875.1. Lineage (NCBI taxonomy): Eukaryota > Metazoa > Chordata > Aves > Psittaciformes > Psittacidae > Nestor > Nestor notabilis. The sequence goes on along the minus strand of NW_009927599.1, from coordinate 2,388 downwards.
CTTGGGATCAGGATTGTGCTAATCACAGCTAAATGGCTTTTGGTTCAGAGCACAGAAAAATTGAGCTGTGTCTGCTCTAACATCCCATGTGAGTCTAGTACATAAGTCCACCAAAGTGCATGTTCCATTAGTTCTGATGGAGATCTTGAATGAGGAACTGGAAAGCCTGAAGTAGTGTTATGATGAAGTAGATCCAAACCCAGGGGTGGTGAGAACACTGAAAGTGAGAGTACTAATTAATCTGAAGTTACTTACAAGAATGCTGAAAAGTCATTATTTATCACCAAAAGTAAGGACATGTTATCCTTGTTGTATGATAGAACAACATCACTGTGCGTGATTTCCAGCACTGTTTCTGTCATATTGAATAATATGCCTCCCAGACACTCAGCAACAACTGCCCTAGCTTTTGGCAGGCTTTGGGTTGTGTGAGTGCTTATGGGCATCGACAGAGCTGTGCACAAAAGAGCTTCCAAGTGTGCTGGCATTTCAGCTGATGGCAGTCTTGCTTCAGGAAGAACTACACCAAGGAATGGCATGTCAGGCTCCTGATACCAGTCTGTGATAACCTAAACAGTTGCTGGAACTGCAACATTGGGAGTTACATGTTAAGCAGAAAGAAGCTGAGGATTAAGTGAATTAATACTCTCTGAAGAGATGCCTGTTAGCTTCCAGATGACTCCAGTTAGATGCAGAAAAGTATGGTGGCTAACAAAATGCACAAGCATGAAGGGAATACATATATTTTTAGGGATGACCAGTTAAAAATATAACTTCTGCTCACCCTTACCTTGCAACCACAGCAGTCTATAATGAGCAGACATCGTAAGTCAGTGGCTAATGTGGTAAACAGTCAAAAATCTAAACAAATAAAGCAAGCACCAGCCTTAAAGTTTCATATTCTTATGGAATAACTAGAAAGCCAGTGCAGTGCCACCAGAGAATACCTAGAAGCAACTGTGGTACAAACCCATCTGGCAATCACTGCCTGAGAGACACAGGAGTGGGAAGTACCTATGAAGGAATGAAAATATCAGAACACCTCTGGTGCCCCATTAAACGAGTTTCTTCTTGTTCACCTGTCCAGATAGCTATCAGAAAGGAAGCTTTTTGGTCTAACAGTTTTGATGGGATGGGTCATCACAAGCTGTTTGGAAACATCATGAAACAGCTGTAAAATGCACCTGAGTGCAGTGCTATTATTGCGTCTGAGGGCTGTGACAGCATCAGAAGTAGAGGTGCCACTTGAATTTGTTGTTTATTTTGTATTTGTTTATTTAATTTTTATTATTTTGTTTCTTCTTGTATTATTTTATCTGAGAGCTCCATCTAAATCTAATCCCTTAAGAGAGTCTACAAATATTCCTTGACAATTAAAAGGAGACAGATAGCATCCCTATAAGATTATAATGGAAAACTGTTTGCTAATCAGAACCCCCCTATTATGTCTGTTCATATTTTGACACACACTGCAGCCAGTTCCTGCCATTTGTGGATATCTACCTTGTTGGCAGTCAATGTAGTGTAGGTAGAGAAGCTCCTGGGGCAGCTCCATTTTGGAGCAGCAAGACCATGGCCAGGCTGTGCTAGCCTCTGTGTGCTCCTGGCAGAGGTCAGCATGACTTCAGGACTCTCTGTGGTCCATGGCAGTTGTGGCCATTGACCCTTCCTCTCTGTTTTGCTTTATACATGTTTGTGTAGCAAGATGTTAGAAGAAGAGAAAAAGCAAGTCCAGTTAATACAAAAATCCTAAGAGAAATCCTGCTTAGGTCTGAGAAATTTCTGCAGATCATGGAGAAATCTGGTCTTCACCACCTTGGGAATGTCTTCCTGAAGTGATTGATCTGGACTCTCTAACTGCTTTCAGGGGAAGGGAGAAGGGCAGATAGAGGGGCAAAGGTGGAAGAAGAGCTGCATTTATACTTAACTAGTATGAAATACTAAAGGTCAGAAATAGAAGGTCACTGACTTGTAGGTAGAGCCTAAACACAGTAAAACATGAGAGAAACTACAAAATGACAGGGAGTAGCTCTTGAGCCAGACAAAAAGCAGATAAGGGAAGATGTACAAGATTTTGCCCAGAAGTGAGTTGTCTGATAGTGAGACTAGTACACTGGTGCATGACAGAGATAAAATAGGAGATAAAAGGCAAAGCTAGTTATCAGGAAGTTTGTGAAAACTGACTTAGAAAAGTTGTTCGAGAAGGAAATACTTCTTAACTTATGCTTAAGGATAGAATCCTGCTAAAAAAAACCCAAACATGAAAATGAAATATTGAATGGCCACATAAAATAGGAAAAAATGCATGAAAAAATGCATGAAAATATGTGTAGAGCATTTCTGAATGAGAAATTATTCTGGAAAGCACGCTAAGGCACATGAAAAACA
>NW_009927598.1:0-11116 GCF_000696875.1 Nestor notabilis | reverse complement strand
CCTAGATTTTGCCAGGCACAGAGGTGAGACTACAGAGGTCTGTAGTTCCCTGGGTCTTCCACCTTCCCCTTCTTGAAAATGGAGGTTATATTACCCTTCTTCCAGTCATCAGGAACTTCACCTGACTGCCATGATTTTTCAAATATAATGGACGGTGGCTTGGCGACTTCATTCACCAGCTCCTTCAGGACCCGCGGATGGATTTCACCAGGTCCCATGGACTTGTCCATGTTCAGCTTCCTAAGGTGGTCACGAACCTGATTGTCTCCTACAGTGGGCCTAAGGTCTTCATTCTCACAGTCCCTGCGTTTGCCTTCCAAGACTTGGATGGTGTGGTCTGAGCATTTGCTAGTGAAGGCAGAGGCAAAGAAGTCATTAAGAACCTCAGCCTTCTCCAAATCCAGGGTAGCCAGTCCTCCCGATAGTTTCTGGAGAGGGTCCACGTTGTCCCTAGTCTGACTCTAATTTGCTACGTACCTGTAGAAGCCCTTCCTGTTATCTTTCACATCCGTTGCCGATCAAATGAAGGTTGTAGGTACTAGGTCAAAAATTATGAGGGAGAGGTAGCTCTTCACACAAATGCAGCCACAGAAGTTGTGGGTGCTCGGTTTGCCAAGGTCACCAGTTAAACTCATGGCAATAGTCAGTCACTATTAAATACGAGGAAACACTGTGGATGAAAAATACACCTGAGCCACAGACTGCTGGAGACTGAGTAGTTTGTTTCTTTCCTTCACTACAGCTTCTGTCTGTTGCTGTCTATTTTCAGCAGTGTGTTACTGACTTGCAGAATCTCTGAAAGGATCCAGTACCATTTCTCTCAGGGCAGTGCCTTATCTCAGTAGCTTTCCTACTCTTCCAGGTTGACACAGCTGCATTCTGTACAGAACACAAAATGTGCTGGAAACTTAACTGAAGATGTAACATCCAGGTTAAAAAAAAGAACAATAAAGATTTAAGATGGGTTAGGTTTTCCTCTTATTTGTGCAAGATGATGAATGGATGGTTCCTGACTCCAAAGTGTCCGTAACAGTACACCACTATCTGCAGGCAATTGTTGTCTCTGCCACAGACACAGATAGACCAGGGCTGGCATGTTTGGAGCCAGAGCAGTAATCAGCTCAGGCACATCACAGATGAACACTGGTGTATTACTTGTATGGCTACTTCAAATCCAGAAGCAGTGTTAGCTCATTTCCATAACGCTGCTTTCCCACTGCTACTCAAACCTAACTCAGGTGGCTCAGAGACATATTTCTGTTATGAAGAGTATTCGAACTATAACAAAATAGTGTGTATCTACTGACTCTAGTCCACACTAAGGATAGCTGGCACTGAAATGCTATGAGACTGAAGCTTCAGAAGGCTAATCTTCTAAATATTCTGACACTGCACACAGCAAAGAAGACCCTGGGGCTGGTGCTGCATCCCAGTGTAATGAGCCCCACAATGGTGCAGTGCACTGGAGATCACCAGCTCCACAGGAGGAACCTCAGTTACAGGCTGTATTAGTGTCAAGCTGCACTTGGGCTGTCTTCACAGATATCCACTCGATCCTAGCCATGACAGGATTCCATTTATGTAGGTTTGTGAGTAATTATGAATATTCCATCCCCTTCAATCACAGATTACAGGAAGCTGTTGATTTAGACTTCTAATTTTTCCTAGTCTCATTTATCTTTAAATGCTGATAATCGAAAACTTGTTACTTCAAAAGTAAATTTATATGTGGGATAATGGGACAAACTCCTTTTTACATAGGTATTTCTAAGAGCAGTTGAGACAGGGTTTTATTTTTTCAAATTTTTAAAAAACAGTTCTGCTTGTTTGACCAGCATAGTTGATCCAAAGCTCACATGTGGGTGAAGAGCAGAGTGCCACAAGCACCACATCTGAAGCTAAGTAAATGCTCACAAAATGAAGGAAGTGGAAGTGATGAATTAAGTGAGAAGCTTTTGTTATGATTCTTTTAGGTTTTAAGGGTAAAAAATTGAGAATGGATCTCCTTGGAGAGGAAGGAGAGAGAATGGTACATCTAAAGGATGCAATTTATCATTCTAAACATTGGTAAGTGACATTTCCTTAGGCAGCTGACGGCTAAATATGTCTGGGTTTTTCAGCTTGTGCTGGTAGAAGAAAGAAGGAGTCTTATGCCCTCATTTTCAAAAAAAGACATCCACAATTCTGTGAGCATGGTTTAGTACACAAGCTACTGCTAGAGTTGTATTTAGCATACTCAGCTACACAGCATTTTCCTGTGTGGATATTTTGCGAGGAAAGGAATTTGTTTGTTTTCATGTGTGTTTTATGTTTTTATTTAAGATGCCTGTGATGTGTTAGCAAGCATCATATGTATAGAGGAACTGCAGCTCTTCCTGTAAATTCCACAAACTGGTATACGCTGAAAGCAACCTCTGAATGATTTAACTTCTTCACAAAGAAAGGTGAAGAGTAGGAGAGGGGTCGGAAAACAACAGATTTTTTAAATTATATTAACACTCACTACCTGGAAAAGCATTTGTAGAGAGTTATCCAAATCTCCTGTGGGCATTTCAGCATAAGTCCAATGCAGAAATACACCAGAAAGGAATGACTAGTTGATTGGGCTACAGGCCAATCCCAGCTACAACTGTATGGTATCATAAAACACCTTGGCCCCTTCCACAAGAAGATGTAATCAACTCTCTATGATACTGTATTCCTGAGGAATGTGGTTTTTCCAGATAATTTTCATTTTCTGAGTCACTGTTAATTTTCTTTAGACCTATGTACAGTTCACATTCCTGTTACAAGGACCAACACCTTAAGAAAGTACTGAGATGGTCAGAAAGCAATAGGAAAAGAATGCTAAAAGCAATTACTTCCTCCAAGAGACACCCACAGTTGCTTGGGTGTTTTAAAAATATGACAGGTTAGATTCAACCAGGAGGCTCAGGGAACCAACCAACACTTTCTGCTTAGTTTCCTCTCCAGCATGGAGCCAGGAGATCCCTATACAAGGCCTGCCAGCAGCGTACACCTCTGCTCCACTCTATCCTCAGCAAGACTCTGTCCAACTGGAAATGAATATAGTGTCTTGTTACTAAAGTTATTGCTTTAAGACTCACAACCATTGACAAGTCAGTAAAAATCCCTCCCAATGACTTATTCTAACCACACAAATTTATCAGAAAAAAAAAAGACCTATATATTGTTATATAAAGTTGTTCCAGCAATTATTTTAATTAAGTGATTAAAAATGGGCACAATATTATCTTCCGTATGTTATTAGAATGCACAGTAGTAGTCCAGTGCTTACAAAGATTTACATTTGTGTTGGAATAATATTCATGAATTGGGAATTAAAAATCTCACTCAAACGTGCCTTCACACAGTGGGCCAAATAAAGCAAAGTTGTTCAACAAGGGACTTCTGTGTTAGAGACCTTGAAAATAATGACTTAACAGTATGCTAACTTGCTGAAAAGAATCTCATCAGAGGTCTGCCCAGCTATGACATGTTATGGATTTACTTTGGACTGAGCCAATGGGCTGAGGTATGCCATAGAGATGAAGGAATACGACTTGAAAGATATATATGTCTGGTTTAAGTAGGAATGTTCATTCATTAGCTCACTGCTTCATTCACTAAGCCATGCACAAACTGCTACACAAATGAATGATTCAGTATAGATGCCTTTAATACACCACAAAGCAGTAACAAGCAAGGTACTTGCCATCATGTACTCCTCCTGGTGAGGCAAGGAAGCAATTTCTTCCTGGCTGCACTGGGAGGCAGAAGCATTGAAATGGAAGATTACAGGCTATACAGGGCGAAGTATTCTTTAACCAAAAGTGATCTCTACATTAATATTCTCACAATCCTCCCTCACTTCTTCGATGTTATGAATTTATTTTAGGGGAGCAAGGGATAGAAGGGATTTGAGATCCAGGCTGAGCAAAACTGTCCAGAACAGCAGCTCCAGGGGCCACTAAAATAATATACAAGCTTTCACGGTGCAAAGTATGCTAAAGTGGGTCATACAGTTTATTTCCAGATGTTCCCACCCTTGGAGTACTTTCTAATGATATAGATGAAATTGTTACAGACTTTCTGTGTGAGGCCAAATCTGTTCAAAAATGAGCAAAACCTGTGCAGAATAATTTAGTGGGATGTAAAACCAGAACAAGCAAACAAGCAAGCAAAGTGACAAAGTCTCTGTATTTAGAACTGAAATCACTACATTTTCACTATTAAAAAAATAGTTTATCACAGTTCACAGAAAGCCATTTTTCCCCTTCAAAAGTTTCCAAGCTCAGGTTTAACAAATTCCAAACACTGGCAGAAGAAGCATAAGAGGAAGCAAAGACTAAATGACGTAAATGATAAAAGATCTTGGGTAAAGAATTGTTAAGTGTCTGCCTACTTGAAGCAGCTTTCAATTTTAACACTATCTTTTTGTTGAAGTTGTAAACTGTCTGTAACTAAGACTGTCAAGAAATCATTTTGGTAACCAGCCCAAGAAGGACATATGTCAAACCCAGTATTTTTTGCAGTGGTCACTATGTTTGATTTGCGTGCTTTAAACTTAATTCAGACTCATCAGTAGCAATTACAAAGCAAATAGACAAAACTGCACCTAGCAAAAATTACTTGAACTGGATAAAATAAGGAAATTAGAGGCAGACTTACTATGGTCTTTTAATTGTCAGCTTCTGTCATTTAACATGATTTTCCCTTTCCACTGCATTTCTCATTGTGACAGTGGTATTTGTAATAGAATGTGCTGCCTTTTTTACCACAGTGTACCTTAGTTACTTTTTCCTGACTGATTTTATAGCCAGGAGATATCTTTTTCTCTTCTAACTTGACCTGCTATATAAATTAAAGAAGAGGACCCAGCAATTTCTGCATCAGCCATAGTATCTGTTCTAGACTGGGCATCTTTCTGAGAGATATGTTACAGCTCAATTTAAGAACTGCAACAGATGGAAAATACAGCACATTGCTATGTCAGAATTAGTTCCAAACATTAATTATCAAGACCTCATACCTTTCCTGCAGTTCTTTTCTGAGCCCATTCCAGTTTGTCAATGTCTTCTCAAAGCATAAATGCTATAACTGGAGAGAGTATTCCAGGAATGCTCTCACTAATGACATAGACAGAGAGTATCATCCTCTCAATCCACATTCTCTTGCTCATACATGAAGGCATTGCACCTGACATTTTAATCCTAGCATCATTCTGGTAGCTTGCTTTCAAATTATTGTTTAAATCTATTTTAGAGTAGATGCCCTAAAGGATTCAGTTCCCCGGTAATATGTGTTATATAAATTCTATATCCTTCTATATCCATGGCCTCAGGTTTGGCCATGCAAAAATATCTTGTTTTAATGAATCTATTGTAATGAGCACACATTACACATTAGCTCATTCTCCTTTTATCATCATTAATTGTTCATCAAATGATTTTGTCACCTGTAAGTTTTGCTATTGGTAATCTCACATTTTTCAGACTTCCTGTCTTTTTCTAGAAAAAACAGGAGTGTATGAGCACATCTGCTTTTTGTACATCATGATCCCTTTTTTTACTTGCCTTGCTAAGTAGTGGATTTAAACCATTACTAAGATCTCACTTTTTTCTCATATACTTATTGTTTCCTATTTCCCTCCATCCTCTACAGAGTCTTGCAATGATACTTTCAGCTTCCTGTATCAATTGTCCTTATTTCCCTAGAGTCAGTTTTAAACTCACTGATATTACTCTTGGTTTTAGTTTTGTGAATTTTTATCGCTGTCTTCCTTCATTTTCTTCTCAAAACAGTTAGGCTGAAGATGTCTTTTAAGTATTGCAAAATAGTGTATTTTGACATTGAATTTATCAAATCTGAATTATATTTAATATTTTCATGTTTAAATGTTTCCTGCCACATAAATTTGCTCACAGTTTTTCTCAGCCTTGGGAAACCAGTTTTCTAAAAGTAGAAATATATACATTACTAGTAATGTGTTGCCAAGCAGATACTGGCAAACTACACAGATATTTTTGATGGGAAAAATATAACTATCTATCTCACTCTTTTCTTCATCCAAATACACATCAAAAGAAGGTTAACTGTAGGAAAATTCTGGGGTTTGGATTTGGGTATTTTATTCACCAAATTCAATTAATATTTTTTCTGCTTTTCAAACAAACATTTAACAGTTTAATTCATTGTTTTCACTGATTTTTTCTAAAAAAAGTTATACAGTAATTTAAAAGTTAACCCTAAATGCAAGACCATTTAACCTACTCTGACTCAAGTAGTCTGTGATCTGGAAAAAGTCCCTTAGTCCCTCTGTGCCTCTATTTCCCACCAGGAAAATTGAAATAACAGTTTTCTAACATAGACAGGTATTATGTACATATGCACAAAATCATGTGATGACCAGGAAAGTATGCTGAAAAAAGTATGTAAGTATTGGTGATTTAAAACCAAAACCACTAAATGGATTTGTATCCATCAATAAAACTAAGTGCAGAAACACCATAAAACTGCATCTGGTGTTCCTTTGTTATTTTCATTTTGGGAAGGACAGTTGTGTCCCTGTTCCACTTCAGAAGTTCTGAACTTCTTCATTTCAAAATTAAATACTGCATACACATGCTTAAAGCCAATAGAACTAAGGATTTTTGTATTTCCTTTCCTTCTGCATGAAGATCTCAAAACACTGTGTAGCGCTGTAATTCATCTAGATGCCTGTGGATTCTTTGACTTTTCACTGAGTGTCACAAAAAGCAAGCTGAGTTTGTTGTCTGGATCTTTAATTTAACCGAAGCATGTGTTAGAGTCCATATAGATATGTGACGACCTTGCTAAATAGGCTGAAGAGCATAACTTATTCTTTCCAAAATCAACAGTGAACTGGTATTAGAGGCTTCCAGAATTAATGGCCCAGAAATAATTTATGTACTTGAAAAAAAAGACATGATCACTTGGGGCCAAACCCATACTGTCTCTTGGAAATTGACCAGTGGAACTGGAAACAAAATAGAAAGACATGATCTTTACAGCATCATAGAAAAATGGTGAATGTAAATGTGAAATACTGGCTGCCACAAGCCTTCAAATTCTCAATTTCATAGCCAATCTGACAAGCAAATTTGTCTTTATACATTTAATTAAAGTGTACATAGGACAAAACTTAATTTTTTTATCCAGGCTACCAAAGACACTTCCTCTACTGCTGCTTCAGAAGTGACTTGCTCAGGTTTAGTTCTTACATTATGATCTCTATTTTTTTGTTTGTTTTTGTTTTCATTTTCTTTAGAAAGAGAGAACATTTATGGAGACATCTGATACACAAGCATTCAGTTTTGAAAGGAAAAAAAATGGTCTTATTTCTTACCAATTGCCACATATTTCAATTCAGATCAGAATATGTAATGTCTACCTCTAAAATACACACAAACCCCTCCAAACCCAAACATATTACACCTTAGCATCCAATCCAGACTTCGAATGCTGAAGTGCTAACATTTCTGTTCCAGCTTGAGGTTCTGTGTAACAAAGAACTGGGAACAAAGTTCACAGGTGGGATTGCATGTGTATTTGTGTACACTTAAACAATTTTCATAGGGTTAAATAAAAATGAGCATATAGAATCAAGAACTTTGTTACAAATATCTACACTTATGAAGTTGCCTATTTGGCTGAAAATACCTTATTAATTTTAGTTCACTAAAACATAACCCAGCTGTAACTTGACCTGTTTTGAGTAGCTATACTTAAACCAGTGTTATGTTTTCAGTACTAAAGACTGATAACTTGATAGCTCCCCAGGGTTTGTTGGTTACAGTTTAAGTACAGAGCTGACATTACATGCTATTTTTCTGAAAATCCCAGCAGTAATATTACAGATGAGATACTGGTATTCAAAGATATATTCAATGATTAAGTTAGAGTGTGGATATCTTCAAACATACAGCATCATTTGCTAACCTGCAATTTTGTTCACTTTCAGGTCCCTTTAATCTTATGAAAATGGAAGTGTAAAACCAAATAAAAACAGCAGTTTAGGAGTATTCTTTGGACCAAGACTAAACCAGCCTGGATTCTGTCATCCTTGCTCACAGTGAACAGTAGGTTACTCTGTAAATATTCCTCATTATTTTAATACCAATAAAGGTCACCCACTTTGGTGCTTAGGGATTATGTAATAATTTTCATCTGCTTTTCTCAACTTTTTTAGATAGCATGCCTCATTCATTCTTGTCTCACAGTTGGGAAGCTGTGTAAAGTTAGATCAAATGAGTTATCCTATATTGTTCAACAAGACAAAGGGAGCCAAGAAAAGAACCCCGTTTATATTTCTGAAGAGATTTCAATAGAACAGGATTGCATTCTATGAGCGTTTCTTTCTGCTTCACCGTTTCCCAAAAGCTACATTTCAGACAAAATGGAGGCCTGCTACATTTGTTTTAATTCCTGTCATTTCTTAGCCCATCAGTGGATGTAGGCAGTGATGCTGTCTGATCATGACAAACCCTTATTCCAAATGCAGAAGAAAAAAAATACCATTGGTAACAAATCTATGAATCTGAATGATTTAAGGCTTTCATGCAGATAAATGGAGGGTTTTATTCCATTTCCCAGAATTTATGTGTTTGTTTTCTCATAATAAAGGAAGTTTCTAGCTTCTGGTTGTGAAGATAGCCTTGACAATGTAAACCAACATACTTTCATCTTGTTGAGTCCTCATCCTTACCAGCTAAAACAATAGCATCAAGCAAATTTAACTTCCCCCATTCATCTTACCAGAGTGTCAGCCGTGAAGCATAAACATGCACCCAAGTACTAACACTGTTAACCAATTCACTGCTTATTGTCAGATTAAAAATAACTTGTCAGCACAATTAGACAGTGGCTGGATGTTTGTGATGTTCTTGACATGCTATCACTTGAAAATGTTTAGGACACTATTGATAAGAAAAGAGAGAGCAATCTATAAAGTTTAAGATCTATTTTTCAAAAATAAGTATCTGTGTAATGTTGTACACTTCAGTTTTTAAATGCCTTTTAAACACCTCCTTCTTCTACGTACCTAAAAATCTTCCAAACAGTGACTCTTCAGATTTCTTACCTATTCCCTGCCTCTGACTTTGGCGCTCTATTACCAGTTGCTGCCTGACTGTCACCTTCCTATGCCCTGACAGGGAACTTCACTTCATACATACATTCAACTTCTTTGAGAGAATGTTAAGGAAGAAGAATTCAAAATTGGCCCAATAGCATACGGAAACTCATTTATTTTGAACTGATGGAAATAAGCAAGCAGAAATTAAAAAAAAAAAACAAAAAAACAAACCCTACTAACACCATTCTTAGTGTATTGCAAGGATGAGGAAGGAGACAATAGGACTATATGAAACCTCTCTTCTAAACACCTTACATAAAAATAAATAATGCCCTGTTGTTATACATCACATCTCTCTAGAAAGAAAACCCCTTTACTGATTGCTTCTGCCATGCTTACTGCTTCCATTTTATAGCTGAAGAAACTGAGGCATTAGGCTGAAAAGGTCATTCAGCAAAAGAGCAATGGCAGAGACAGGAAAGGGTGCAAAGTCCCAAGACAACTCTCAGTTTATTAAATCACTCTGCCTCTGCTCAAGTGGCATCTTAAGCATGCATTGCACACTCTGTAAACAGCTGCTGGGAAAAAAGCTTATCTGCCCTCTGGCCCCCTTACCTTGAATGTCTGAATAATAACATGAACATGCCAGAGGCACAGCATCAAACACAAAGTCTGAATCCTACCTTTGCTACAAGAACGTAAGCAGTGCTGCTATTAATGCTTCACCTGCCAGAGAACAAGACTGGTGAAGGAAACCACAAAAACACTTCATAAAGTCCCCAAACAATGCAAATGGACCGTAACAGGAACCAAAACCATATCACTGATTCCTCTGACTGTATTGTTCAGTGTCTCTGGTTTGCGCCAGGAATAAATTAATCTCATTAATACACGCAGCAGGTACCTGATTCCTGGAAGTCTGTCTGTGTTTCCACTAGGGATTTTCCTTTTCTTACCTGCATTCATTTGCTGGACATAAATGTACTGGCAGCTTTTTTGAAACCTTTTTTCTGCCAACATCTTCCTGCCTTCACCTCTTTCTTGAAGTCTCTTTCAGATCAAAATTTCTTACACTGAAATGCAGTTAAACATCTAATAACTTTTTAAAAATGCTGCAGTATGAGGAATTAGGATGTATTCTTTACATAATGACAATGAAAATACTTGGAGTGGGTATGTTTTAGAATAAAAATTTAGTTTCTTTTCTGACACAGTTCTGAGACAACACCTATGCTGCTGTGTTTATCGATCAATACTTGACATACATTCGTTGAGCAGCCACCAATGATAGCAGTCAGTTAAAGTCCATGTGGCCTTAAATGATGGGAAGATTTAAAAAATCCCTAAATTTCAAAAACTCTGTTTACTTTCCTTGACAAGTGTTTAGCTATTGCACAAGGATTCTTTCTTACTAGTTTTATTTAGTAAGCACTTTTCACTTTCAAAGTAATTAAGAAAGATTCTGCTAAGTATTACACAAGCTGAATGATTATTTTGTTAATGTATTTATATTTAGATACCTGGAGGAGCATACAGAAGCAGCAGTTTGAGCAAAGAGTGGGAAGGAAGGCAAGAGGAGAAGATACCAGACTGGCAGTGATCCCAAGACACTCACACACTGACGTTCAGGACAGCACCATGTGGGTGCCACATGAGCAGGTGAAACTGTGATTCTACATGTGTGGAAGGGAGGATAATAATTAAACAATCAGATGTGCTAAGTGCATCATGCTGGGACATTGCTACATTTCGTATGGGTTGTGAGGTTCAAAACCGAAGGCAATAACTCAGGAAGCGGGCGTGTTACAGTTGTAATTGTAAGGTTTTCTGCGTGGTCCCCGGAGCACCTCAGTGCCAGTCTTGTCCTGACCCAGTCCCCCGTAGTGTGCCAGACACTTTGCAGCCTGAGGAGAGCATTCAACATCTTTCAGCTGCTAAGGCTCTAAGACTTTCTCTCTGGATATATTCCAAGGCTCTTCTCCTGCATGCCTGTACAGACTGCAGCCCTCCGTAGACACC
>NW_009927597.1:0-5729 GCF_000696875.1 Nestor notabilis | reverse complement strand
CTACATCCTCCTTTCAGGTAGTTGTAGAGAGATTTGTTCAACAAAGTACTTGTGTAAGTGATAGCCTGGGTTGTGGTCAGTTTTCCTTTGTTTCTAGGAGTCAAGAGACACCAAATATAGATAGAACATTTTTAAAATGGAGAATCATTGTCAGACAAAAAGAAGGGCAGAAGCTGGTGCAACATCTCAATTGAAGTCCAATTTAACTTTTTTAGATGAAACTGGTTCCCTTTTACATTGTGCATCCATTTCATGTTGAGCTTCTCTGAACTATTACTGAACTAACACTGTGTTATGATGGATAAAATCTAATGTCTCCAGAAGTTTTGTTTAAGGGCATTGATTTTAAAAATGGCTACAGCCTTCTCTGACATCCTATCCTGCAGACTCAGCCTGGAAAGCAGGAATTATTTCAGCTCCTTTTTTCATACTGTCAACACATATTTGTAGCCATAAGATATTAAGGAGGCGAGTCAAGCATTGGAAAGTAATGTACTACTTTCCCAGGTTTCAAAGGGAATAGAGTCAAAATTATCAACGCTATAGATTTTTAAGTTGAGGGCATAAACTTAAATATTCATCACTGTATGCAGGTGCCTAAGCAAAGGAGCAAGGATTTAAGATCTTGTTCCAGACACCTCAAAACATACTAATTATGTTCTATACTAATTTATGGTATAAATTGTTGTCTCTAAGGGCATCCTGAAAAGAGGCAATTGAGCCTTAAATGAAAATGAATGTGAGACATCTGAAAAGACAGCTGATTTGGTCCAAGATGTGAGCAGAAACATAATGCCTGGAAGGACCACAGGATTAAGGAATTCCTGGGTTTGGCCATAAACTCCAAAGTAACACATAAGTCAAGTCAGAAGACGAAAATGAGAGAAAAAAAAATCTTCCTGTCAGCAGGATCCCCTCTCCTATAGGACCACATCGCAGTCCCTCTAAAGACAGTACATGCTTTTTTGCCTGCTTCCTATGAAGTCATTGAGGGTCTGGCCTTGAGTGACTAAATAGATCAGAGTGTTAATAAATGCAGGCTCCTTGCGGCCCAACAGGGGCAGCAGACACCACAGCTGCCAGTGAGAACCAAAACTTACTTTGAAATCCTATATTCAAAACAAAGAGCATACGGCTCTAATAGAAAAGGTTCCATGAGCCCTTGTGACTCAGAAATAACAATTATCCTTTGATTGCCTCATTTCAGTACCCTCTAGTCTACCACCTATGAAACCATTTTACTGAATGTAAAGAAAGGGTTTTCGCCCAGCCCAACAAGGCTGCCATGATCTTTTCTAAATGTAAAGGGTGCCCAGCACATCCCAGCACAGTATTTCTAAAATCTCTTCAACTGCTTTCACAAACAGGTATTGAGAACATCAAATTTAAGAGGTCTGATTAATGGTTTAACTACCTACATGCTTTAATTCAGTGTACATCTGCAGAGTACCCAAAAGAAATCATCTCATCCTTGTCCCATTTGGCCACGTCCCCACTGGTCCTCATGACCTTCTTTCTGTCAGCACCAGGTTTTTGTGCAGTTATGCAGTGAACGGGCTCAGAAAACTGAATTCAATTTAATCAGTTCCATCTAAATAGGTAATTGGAAGGAACCTAGAAGGAGAGCTGAGGACATGAATGGAGGCAACCTCCTTTGAGTAGGTGGTGGTACAAGTTTGTGGTACAAGTTTATGTCATGTGTAAAAGACCATGCATCCACAGGACAAATGAACAGTCCAGGCTCTGTTAACAGGCAGTGAAGGTTCTCCTAAACAGATGCATCCAGTGGGTAATTCAGAATACCTAAACCAGAAGCCTAAAATTAGACAGCAGGAGTATGATGAGACCATAATGTCTCAGTGCTGTAATTCCCACAAAGAGTTGAGGCTCTATTTACAAATGCAAATAGTCTTGGCTTTAGCAGAAGTACTTTTGCTTAATGTTTTTTTCCATGGAAAAATTGAAACTTTCCCCTGTGAGGGGGAAAGAAGACCCTCTGATGGGCTCTCCTGCTAACACAATAAACATCTGTGGGTTCTTTCCTCTCAAATGCTATTTTTCTAGGGGGTACCTCTCTGATGAATTAACAGTCCCAGTAGATCATGGCAAACAATCCCACATACCACATCTTAAGAAACGGTACTTCTTGGAACAGATCGGTTTGGTCTGTCTTAACGCAGGCAAGTTAACACCACATTATCAAATGCACTGAGGTCACCAACCTCCATCAGATGATCTGCTTGATCCTTTTCAGACACAAAAAGAAAAAAAGGAAAAAGAAAAAAACTTGGATTCCTGACAGAAATCTGAGTGTTCCAGGCTGGAAGCAGTAGGCTCGGCCACTCACAGCCCACCCACCTACAGATCAAGATGGACTGGAACAACCTCCTCCATGAGCCAGAAAAGCAAAGGGGGTTGGGAGGTGGGAGGAAGAGCCTCATATTTCATCTACCACTTTTAATAGAAAACAGAACGTGGTGGGGGGTTGAAAGGAAAACGGTAAATCCCTGGAGATCCTAAGTGTTGGCCTTACAAGTCAGAACTGTCAATCACACACCATGTCCCTTCCAACTCATGCTTGTTGAAGAGAAGAAAGGAGGCAATGGACTGGCACGTTTAGCCACTAGGTGTTACTGTTGCTCCACAGAATGTGATCACTTTAGAATAAGCAAAACATCCTATGGAGACATCATCTGCAGCTGTATCTTAAGATTTAAATCGTAGAAATGAAATCCTACTTTTGGATTCACATAGTGTGATCAAGAATCAGAGCACTTTGCTGTGTTCTCTTGGGGGGGTCGTGGAGATAGACTGCTGCTCTCTGTGTTTTGTTGATACATCACTGCATAAATGGTGCAAGTCAAATTCATCCTCTGACTTTGATGAAGGTACAGAGGGAGAATTGAGCCCCTTAAGGTGTCACTGAGTTCGTGTCCACTGGTCAGGAAAACACATTGGCTGATGAGTTGTCTGCCTCTCCTGTGACTGCCCACAGTCTGCAATGACACTTAGAGGCATTTTAACTCATCTTAGATCTGCTGTCTGCCAGGTGGCTTCCCGAGACAAGTCATTTCACCTTTCTCTGCTTGTGTTTCTATACAATGGAAATAAAGACCCCCATCTCCTCTGGGAAGGACTTGAAGACCACAGATGAATCAGAGAGCTGCAGTCCTTGACAATCTGTTGGTGTGAACCAAGCAGGAGGTTTTGTGTGAGCTTTTCCTGTTGATTCCAGAATAGGTTTTCTGAGAGAGAAAGACTGAACTGAGTGTTTACCCATGCCTAGTAGCCACTTTGAAGTGAAACTCATGCTAAAGAGCAGCACTGCACCCATGTCCATGCACCGTACTGTCCTATTTCTGTTTGGTCTTTTTTCATAGCTCTACCAAAACTTTCTCCAGAGGACAGCTACATTTCATACAAATCTTCTCGTTTACTTGATGAACTAGGCTTTGAACCTCAGAGACATATCCCTTCCCTGAACATCTGAAGCAACCAGCTTCAGGTTTATTAATGTTTAATAACAGCATTCAGTGCACAGACATAGCTGTTTCTTCTTTTCAATTCTTGTTATCAATGCCTTGCCCCCAAATGAACCAGTATAAATAACAGGATGTCAGGCAGGTCTCTGCCTGTGCCCACTAGAAAGCTGTTTCCGCACACACACAATAAATGACATGGAACGCACAACAAGCAGGCAGAGCATTCACTGTCATGGCAAGCCTTTGCCATGCGGTGCTACTTCTAACCAAGGCATTATTTTCACACACAAGTTGAGTGCTCTAGGGTATGCTTTCCCAAGTTTGGAAACATTGCTACAATACATAAAGGCTGAGCCACAAAGTCTTATGAAAGATTTTTTTTTGAGTTGTTTTCATAGGAAAATTTTTATAGGCCACATGAAATTAAATATAATGAAAACTTAAAATGCTGTTCTCCAAAAGACTGAATGATTTGCAAGTGCTAAAGTATTATCTGAAAGGTGACTGGCACTGCATTTTGCTGCTGCTTCCACTAAAACCTATGGGCCTCTCTCTTGAAGGCGGAGTTTCTTATCTGTAATTCAGGCAACAACCATCACATGCCTTGATACAGCAACCAATGTGTCTCACAGTTTGAGATCTCACAGACTTTTCTAGAGTCAAAAACAGTTTTATTGAAGTCTTATTGATAGCCTGCAATTGCTTTTGGCTTCTGAAGGAAGAAGGAGGATCTACCCATGGAGAATCATCTGGAGATGAGAATTTGTGCTTGCTACCAACACATTATGGTGGAAAAACAGCCATCTAACAAATGCAAGACTTACAGACCATTACTGGTATTGTCTAGAAGCAGTTCAGTTACTGTTGGAGTTTTCTCTCTGCTGCAGTCTAACAAAGAGGTTTAAATAAATGAAACAAAATGGCCTTACTGATTTGTACATGTGTACTTTCAGCAAACAATACATCAGTAACTAACCTAATTTTACCCATACGCCTAAAGCAGATGCTGATAACATCAAATGTACTTGACTTAGATGCCTTTGAAAACATCACCCTAAGTGGCTTGGAAGCTTAATTCCCACTTTCTAAAGTGACTTCAAACCCTAAACCACATGGATAAATCCAAAAATTGCAGCCTTAAGTCAGCTGTGTTCTTACTCTTCAGTGGCTAACATAAACACACAAACCCCTTATCTGACACTTCATCTAAAAATTAAGCCTAATGGCTTTCTGGGCAGCTGCACAAACAGCCAGTTTCACCCAGTTTCAGTTACCTCTTACTCTTTTTTTCCCCCTTCTTCTGTGCTGCTGTCCACAATAGGACCCTTTATAAGACATTTGTCTTCATGTGCTAGTGGCAGCTAGTAACATGTGCCAGCAAGTAAGAGAGGCTGTCCTAATTTCTCCTCTCTGGGTCTCCCTTTGTGTCTTTTCCTTGGAAGTTAGGAGGTCTGGAATGTAGAAAACAACATAATAGCTGCAGGAAGGATTAACTAGGAGTCATCCCTGTGCTGTGTGGATTTGGTCCTGAATCACACGCGGATCTTCACACAAACAATACACAACTAGTCTGCTACAGCAGAATCTAGGTGTGACTCTTGGTTTTTCATTGCCTTTGTCCCAACAATCTGAAAACAAAGGGTTTTCCTGAAGTTTCAAATACTGGCTGAATGGTGTGGTGCCACTGCCACGCTCAACCATCCTAAACTACCCCTGCATAAAGAGTGGTGCAGTAAGTACGTCTACAGTGTGATAAAAGAAGACTTTACCCCCTCAACGAGAGCAGAGCAATTCTGGTTCACATTTATTAGTAGTCCTAGTAGTAAACATTTACATTATGGTAGCGCCTAGAGGCTCTACGTGAAAGCTTGTCTAAAACTGCTGTTGTACCTGGGCACTAAACAGCTCTGAAGCAGCACATCTGTCTGCCAGATGGGCTGTTTTTTTTTTCTTAGAAGCTGTAATTCTAAAAAGCCTTTTGCTTCCCTTAACAAAACTTAATGAGAAACTTCCAAGAGCTTGCTTCATCGTCCGTTCATGGGGAATCTGCAGTTAAAATCGCAATGAAACTTCAGGCAAGGACAGTACTGTTCTAGCTGTGAGGGACACCAAAGCAGTGCTGTGTAGTATTTAAGTGTGTTTAGTATCAGTGGACGCGACTCGTGCTTTCCAGAGGGCAGAAAGACCGAGGGGACCAGCGAGGACCCGCTGTCAGCCCTGCCCGGTGGACACAAAACCTGAGGGGGT
>NW_009927596.1:1723-2105 GCF_000696875.1 Nestor notabilis | reverse complement strand
ACAGTTCTGGTGTCCTCAGCATAAAAAGAACGTGGAGCTTTTGGAGCAACTCCAGAGGAGGCCATGAGGATGATCAGGGGCTGCAGCACCTCCCGTATGGAGACTGGCTGAGGACATTGAGGCTGTTCAGCCTGGAGAAGAGAAGCTGCGTGGAGACCTCAGAGCAGCTTCCAGTGTCTGAAGGGGGCTACAAGGATGCTGCAGAGGGACTCTTCATTAGGGACTGTAGTGGTAGGACAAGAGGTGATGGGTTCACACTTAAACAGGGGAAGTTCAGGTTAGATCTAAGGAAGAAGTTCTTCACTAGAAGGGTGGCAAGGCCCTGGCACAGGCTGCCCAGAGAAGTTGTGAATGCTCCAAACCTGGAGGGGTTGACGGCCAG
>NW_009927596.1:0-1682 GCF_000696875.1 Nestor notabilis | reverse complement strand
GCAGGGGGTTGGAACTAGATGACCTTAAGGTCCTTTCCAACCCAAACTGTTCTATGATTCTGTCCTTGGTACCTTAGTAAGCAGATTGAGTATCATCTGTTTCTGGTTTAGCTTTTCTCTGCTTCTAGCAAAATAGCTTGCCAGCTGTGTTGCAGATATTCCATCTTACACCACACCAAAACGATATCAAGTCTTAGTGTGTTGCATATTCAAAGTGATGAATGTCTTCAAGATATTTTCAATGTGTATGTATATGTTTTTTGCAAATTCCTGATGTTTAGTTTTTTGCAGTGAGTCTTTCGACCCATGGTTTTCTGTTACCAGTAAAACAGGACATTTTTGTTTGTGTTACAGGTACATGATGAAGCAAAGGGCCAAGCAGTAACGGCTTTTTCACCAATGCAATCTACTTCAAGGTCACCACTTTGCCCATATAAGCAATCCACAGGAAGTGTCTCTGATAATACCATGGACAGTCATATGATGCACAAAGCCAAAAGTTCTCTAAACCAACAAGGGCTACCCGAGCAAGATGAGCAAAAAGAAAATTGTAAGGTGCAGTAAATCAGTGTGGACTTAATCACAGTTCAGAATAACTGGTGATCAAAACCCAGTTTGTGAAACAGCAGAACTTTACAGAGGGCACCATTTTCTCTTATCCAATGATGAACAATAGATGGGTTCTTCAGGGCTTGTTCGTGAGTATTTACTAACACCAGTAGTCACTCAAACTTGTGGAATGATGAAGAAACAGGTATAACTGAACTTCTGTAGAATTTTTGGTAAATAATTCTTCATAAACCTGTTAAAAAATTAAACCATGTAAAGAAGTGGACTGCATGTTGCCACATAGTTCATTTTTGCCATGTTTTCTGTGTACCCAAGGTTGATTTACAAATGGAAACTAAACTCACCAAAGTATCTTCAAAGATGTTAGGTTCCAGGAAAAATGAGGCAACCAGTATTGGATAATTCAAAATGAAGCAGTGACAGCATTTGTGAGTGCAAAACCAAATATAAAATCCGATATAAGACACATTCAGTGCACAGTTCCAGTGTGCTGGTATCCCTTCTTCCAGGTGGAATAACATCATGCAAAGGGGGATGAGACCTACTGTGAACAGACTCAGAGAGGACTGCCTGTTTACCCTGAGACTAAGCATCTGACAATCCATCTCTTTGTACTTCCCAGTATGTACTGGCTTTGACTGTAGCTGACAGTCTTACAACGTTCATCTGCACCTCTGCAAAATGGCCCTTGACCAGCCAGCAATCCTCAGCAAGCTGAGGGGAACACTGTGAACCAGGAAGGACACCACAACACACTGTGCCTTGCTCTACTAGTAACGGCTGCCTGCTGATTCTCTGCAGGTGACCCTTTAGCTTGACAATGCTTGGTCTCAAATGTGTCACTTCATATAAAAAGTGATGCAGATTTGTTCCTGATGTAGTGAGGGTGGATGTGTTGGAGAAATGGTCAGGTGTCAAGAAATGGCTGCAGAAAACACCCTGAGTTAGGCCCTTTTCATTCAAGAAAAATCATATTTCAGATCCCAAAAGAAGGTAACGCACCTGGAAATAGCATTGTAAGATTCTGGTGTCAACAATTTAAGAAACTAACTCTATTTAGTTCATGATAGTGCATCTGAATTTAGGATGATTCATTATAGATAAGCTATAAT
>NW_009927595.1:0-6631 GCF_000696875.1 Nestor notabilis | reverse complement strand
GGACTGAGAACATGGGGCTTGTTTGGGATTTGGAGGCTTGGGGTTTGTGTGGCATATAAGTGATCCTGGGGATGTCCAGGGTCAAGCTCTGTTGCTTCTTTGCCGTGAGCAGTTTGGGGAAATTTCCTTCTGTGGCACCACGTGAATTTAGTTCTGCTTTGGCACATGCAGTTTGATAGCTCCATGCAGGATTTGTGCCTGGAGCGCAGCTGTTGGGAGCTGTTCTTAAGGTGTGCAGGAGATCGGCTGTGTTTGGGGGCTTGCCTGTGACTACCCGTGTCTTGTGATACCTGTGCCGGATGGTCCTGTTTCCAGAACCCCTAATTTGGCATTAGTTATAAACAGGGCCTCAAGGTTTCACAGGGCTCCTGCGGATTTGAAGCACGTCTCCGTGGCTGGGTGCAGCCTTTTCCCTAGGAAAGCTTTGCAGCTTCTAAAAGCCTCTCTGTTGGAGGCAGGACGCGAGGCTCGATGGGCTGCCAGCCTCGTGGGATGTGGATTTAAAGGATCTTTTATACCTTCCTTCTCTAAGTGAGTTTTGGTGCTGCAATTTTTTCCATGGGTCTTAAATCTCCATCAAAACCACACAGCTCTGCCCTGTCAGTGCGTGCTGATAGGTGCTGCATTTCTTTTTTTGGAGGCTGTTGGAGCCTGTGAGGGAAGTGTGCTCATGCAGAGAGACGTAGTCTGGATTTTCATCCAGGATGGGGAGACTACATCACGAAGAACCAGCAGCTGTGGCAGCTGGAGGAGCATGGTCCTCTCTCCATCCCTTCTGAACCCTTGCTTGATGATACTTTGTGGTGTGAGTGTGCAGCTTGGACTCGATGTGTTTCCTGAAGTTTCCCATCGGTGAGGATCGCACAGTGTGTCCAGCTCCCTGGCAGAGTGTTGGGACGGAGTGTGCTGCCACAGCGTGGAAGGTGATGTGCTTCCAGCCCTGCTCTGCCCAGATGGACGTGGGAACGAGAGTGAAAGCTGGCAGGATCTTCTGATCTGGCCTTGCCGTTGGAGACCTGCTGGTCGAGGCTAGAGGGAAGTGAGTCAGGGTTTGCTGTTAGAAGGGATATCTTTTATTAGGCTGCTCTGTGAATGCAGGCTGGCTTTGGAGCATACAAATCTGTCTACACGTACAAGCAGTAAACCTCAGAGCTGAGAATCAGGAGGGGGCGATTGCTCTGAGCTTGCCTTGGCTGTCCTAATTGAGGAGATATCTGAAAGAAAAGGAGAAAGCTATTCAGCTACAGCTCAGCCTGTATACCTCATGTGGTCTAAGGAAGCATAGTTTTTCTCTCTACAAACCTCTAGACTCTGTTAGATCCTCACATGCAGCTCAGGAGGGGGACACACATCCCACATGCCAGCCTTTCTCAGGAGGTGTCCAAGCCCTTTGCAGCCCATCTCCCATGGCGAAGAGCTGCGGGTGACGGGGCTGGTGCATGCTGACGCCTGGCAGTAGCAGGAGGCTGCTGGGCTCAGTCATTTCCACTCCCTTCTCTGGACATAGTGCAGGCAAGTGCAATGTGCAGAATGTCAGCTGTGCACCAGGGAGATGGAAAATGCATTACAGAGCCATAAGAAGCAGAATATGGAATTCAACTCACTATTTTTTTTTTTTTAATTTCCTCAGACTCTTTTTAGAAAGGCTATAAATGGCCCCACTGATCCTGAACCTGGAGGGTTCACCCTCAGACCCCAGGCTTTATTTATTTTCCTATTTAAGTTCCGCAAGTAAAAATGGGTGATCATGTGTTTTTGTTGAGTCCCTGTGGGGAGCAGTTCCCTGTGCATGCTAGCTCAGGACCATGTTTCTTCCTGGTGCCTTTTCTGCCTTTAGAGAGTGCTATGTGAGATGCAGGGGTTGTCTCGGTTGTGCCTGGAACATGCTGCCCCTATGAGCTTGCCCGTACCCCTTCAGCCTTTGTGTGATGTGGTGAGTGCTGTGGTGAGCATCAGGCGGATGAAACAAGTGGTTTTCTGTCTGTGTAGGTGCGGGTGGGCATGTGTGAGCATGGCTATGTGGGCATTTTTGTTTGTTTTCTGTCTGTCCCTGCAGTTCTCATCTGGTCTGGCCAAGTAATCTTCCCATTAGTCACTAAAATGCCTACTGGTATCCAACTCAAATCAGTCTGTCACAGTTCATCTTTAATGACACAAGAAATTGAAAGCAAAGATCTCTTTTAAATCAATGCCTTCCTCTTCAAAGCCATTGCGGAGCTATACCTTGCAGAAAACAGAGTAAGGGGAGCACGCTGCAGTGGGGCTAGCAAAGAGTTTTGGGGCTGCAGGCTGGGGGTACCTGTCTCCCTGCTTGGTTTCAGTGCTGGGGCTGTTGCTCCAGGAGCTTTCCCTGGAGCCACGGGGCTTGCAGCCAAGCTGAGCCGGGGATAACAGAAGATGCAGCATCAGCGTGGCCTGTAGTGGGGACCCGTGAAAGAGTCTGGCCTAAAGCCAGCTCACCTGGTTCTGCAGTGGCTGTGGTGGAAGGGTTCAGAAGATGGGAGGGTGGGAGTTCATAGCTAAGCACCGTGGTGGCTGCTTGCAGCTCTTTGCACTACTTCCCTGTCTCTGTGACCCGGGGTTGGGATGTGTTGTTGCATGTCGTCGCTGTGTCTGCTCTTGGGTGCCAGCTTCTGTTCCCAGAGCACTTGGGACATCTGTGAGGGCTACCCAGGGGGGTTGACCTGGACTTTCTGAGGGTTTTAGACATCAGGGGTGAAAGGTATACCTGTACCCCCCTAAGGGAGATTCAGCTCCCAAAGGCATCATCCCAACATTTTTTCTTATCCTGGAAGATCTAATATTAATACTAGTGGAGACCAAGGGACTCTGAAATCCTGAGCTGGAGCCTGTTTGGCTCTCCTGGGTTAAAATCCAAGGTGGCCACCATTTTATGCAGAACTCATTGTCACTTCCCTGAAAGCTCTCTTAATTTTATACTGTCCACTCTGCAAGATGATCTAGGGCAGCCTAGGGAGGACAAGTCACAATAGCAATGAAACTCAGGGTGGAGCTGAGCCAGGGTTTGGCTCAGCACCATAGAACTGCACGGGACAAAGTCCGGTTGGCAACGCGTGCTGCATGCTGTGCCCAGCAGTGAAGACTAGATCCTGGAAGGAGCTGGCCAAGCTACCATGTGGGCTGCTGTGTAAACAGCATGTGTGCAGGCCAGGTCCTCGGAGAGGGTGGGAGGATGGGTTGAGTGTTCAGGTAGTGATTAAACACCAAATTGCTTGAAAAAATAGCCCTGGGTAGATTAGGGGTGCTCTGCAAACCTGCTGTGGCCAGGAGTTTGCATGCTGAATACCTCATTGGTAGCTAGGTGGTTCGGAGGGAAAATGACTGTACAATTGCTTTGGGAAAATAATTGGTGAGATAAGAAGTCTTTGTGAAGGAGGTAGGAATGCCTTAAATCCAGCACTGCTGAAGGGTGTTGGTGGCCTCTGCAATGCTTCGAGTGCTCTTGCACTGCTAGGACCGTCCTGTGTTTGTCTTGCCCACATGAAAGTGTTACTGGCTTCGAAGTGGCCACAAATTCCCAAGGGACTACTGAAAATTTTGCACATAGCAGCTGTCAGCCCAAACATCACGTGCAAAAGTGAGTCCTGTATTGTGCTATGAGCTCTGCTGCTGTCTCAGTTCAGAGGAACATGCTGCTGCTTTGGGGTACCCGTTTGAGGTCTGTCCTTGTTGAGGTTGTCCTCGTCCTTCAGTCCTGAAGTTGTTAGGCAGTTGGAGTAGATGATCATTGTAGATCTCTTCCAACTGAACTATTCTATATGTGTACATGGAAGTCCTTCATGATGAGGACGGTGGGTTACTTGGGTTGCTTAGTGCTTTTGTGCTACAACCTCTTTGGGGATTTGTGGTTAAGCAGCAACAAGATCGTTATAATCTAGTTGTAAACTGAAAATAGTGCAGTGCCCTCCATGATAAGAACCTAAAAGAATCATGCAGATACTTTATCTCTTCATAGTGGGCTGTTTGCACCTTTTGCTCTGCAAGGTGGCATCCCATGGTATGAGGGTCCTGCAGAAAGGTGGTGGACACAGGGTGATGGGCATGTCTGGATCTTGCAAGCTCTCAGTAATGGGGAAATCTTGCCTCCGGTCCAGACAAAAGGATTGAGGCATCCCCTGTGCTGGGCAGCCTGAGTGCTGTGATAATGAGGACTTGATTGGGGAAAATGGCTTGGGGAGAAAGTGTAAGGCCTGTAATAGCTGGTGGTAAAGGTGAACTGAAGGAAAGGTGTGTGAGCATGCACAGAAACCCTGGTTTACATACACCCTTCCTTTCAGCCTCTCACCATTTCCTCTCTGCCACTACCTGAGGAGTGCTCTTGAGGGGATTGTCCCTTTTTTGTATGCTGGATCAGTGCAGTGTAATCACAAAGGGTGGCTGATAGTGTTATCTGTAAGTGATGGGTTGATATCTCAGCTTGCTATCTGCAGCAGAAATAACTCAGTCACTGTGGAAGCAGGTGGCTGGAGGGAGGTGTGCGGGCTGAGTGGTCTGGGAGTGTGCAGGTGATGAATAACTGCTACTTGGAAATCAGATATTTGGGTTTACTTTTGTTGAGGTTGGTCAATGCATTGATGTAGTATGGAGATATGTGGAGCAGGGCTTGGGTTGCTGAAATGATGAAGCATCCTTCAGTGAAGATACCAGGCTGGCTCTTGCCTTGCTGATGCAAGGTGCTCACACTGCAGCCTGTTTGCCTTTCAGCACAAAACCACAGCAGTGATCCCTCTGCTGCAATCCTGCTGGCTTCGTGCTTGGAGAGGGGCTTTTGGGAAACCTGAGCACCCAGTTAATAAACTGGTGGAATGCATTTGCTGCTCCTTGGTCTTAGTCCCTCGGTGCGGGTGCTAGCAGAGTAGCAAGAGTCATTAGAGAAATATGCAAGATATTTCAGTTATTTCTGTTTGGATGGTGCTGGTGGCAAATAAAGAGATAAACGGAGACTGTGTTGAGCTGTGCTTAGTTTATTGCATCACTGGTTTTATTGAAAGGTTCAAGGTCCAGCTCTGAAGGTTGTTGCTGCCTGGGATAAGCCCAGTGGCAGGGTGAATTCAAGCTGCTCCCAAGCTGTGTGGTGCTTTGCCAGAGGGAAATGGTTAGGGAAAGGTGTTTTAGTGCTCTTTCTGTGAATTGCTTCTGAACCGTGGCTGCAGGGAGCCAATTACAGTGTCATGAAAGGGCAAGTCCTGTCATGCTTATTCCTTGGGTCTACATTGGAAAACTGCATTTGGGATCCTGCTGACCCTTAAGAGCCGCTGTTCTGGTGGTGGCAGCCAGAGGAAGCCCTGCTCGTGTCTCCTGTTGCAGCCTTCTGCGTGTTGAGGCTGGGAGGGGACCATCAGGGCTGCCTGGATGTGGGTCCACACAGCCTAGTGCTCTCTCCTGCTCGCCATCATTGGTTTTCTGCTAGGAAGGGTCATGCTGGCTCTGGTGGCTATTAGGATCTGCTTCACTGGTGGCCTGGGCTGATGTCTGCTTACTCCCCTTCTTGCAATATGCTTACTTTTGGCTGTACAGCTGGGGAACAGGACGTGCTCCTGGATGCTGACGTGGGTCATGGGTGGCTCTGATGAAAGGGCACCTCTGTTTTTTTTTTCTACATACCCGGATGATGGTCTCCATCTGAAGATGGGTCTGGTGTCACCTTGTTTGCAGAAATGATCTCTTGAGCATGAATGATTTGAGGACCCAGGCCTGCTCCTGCTTATTTTTGTTTGGAGTGGAGGTGCTGGCTGAGGCTCTCCCCAAGATAATGCAGTGCTAAAGATGTGCATGATGCGTGTCACTGTATTTCCTGGCTGATGACTTAAAAGAAAGAGATGTTTAATCATCACACTATTTCAACAGCTTCACCTGCAGCATTCCCAGTGTGACTAACATCTGGTGCATGCCTGGTTGGCATCGGGATGGGGCTGTAAGGGGTGAGGATGCGTTTTCTGTTCGCAGCTTGTGTTATAGGAGATGAGGCAAAGCAATCAGCTTTTGGACCCCAAACAAAAGGTACGGAAGATTGCAACCATCTTCATCTCTGGAGGGGAAAGCAGGGGATGAGCTAGTTCCAGACTTAGCCTTATGTCCAGGAAATCCTGTGCTGGAGAGCTTCCCTCTCAGGAAGCCGGTTGGGCTGCCCCAGGGAGGTGATGTGGCACACTGCACTTCTGTCCTGGACTGCCACAGAGTCCCAGAGCTGTTGGGATTTGGACGAGCTGGAGTAAGGTCTCCAGGACCTGGTTCATCATTACACGGGAAGCTGATTTGCCTTTAATAGCAGGCATTGCCAGCAAGGTGCATTTTGGTGTCTTACCTCTGTGGGAGCCTCTCCATCAGCAGTGGCTGTGTGTTTGCTGTGGGAGTCACCAAGAGGTGATGGAGGTAAGAGGTGTTTGTGAAAGAGCATAGGATGTGTTGGAAAGGATCTCCCCTTGCTGCAAAAGGAACCTGTCACCTCCATGACCTCTCTTGGGCTGGATTTCAGATGGGTGCCTTGGAAATGTATGGTTGAAGGATTCTAAGCTGCGTTATGGAACTCCACCATCTTCATGGAGTGTCACTGGGGACTTTGAGTGGTGCCTCTGCAGTAGTCGCCCTCACCCAAAGAGGGAAATATATA
>NW_009927594.1:2849-18404 GCF_000696875.1 Nestor notabilis | reverse complement strand
CACGACACAGATCTACCCAATTAGTACATCCCTGTTATGGCGGAGTTAGTCTGAATTAAATGCATACTACCAAGAAGGAACTAGCTATTTAATCAGCTCCATTAAGATGCTAGGGTTTTTAACCTATAACTACTTAATGCTACTATGTAAAGATGAAAATATATCTGTCAGCAAGGACAAGAACTTGATATCAAAGACCGAGACATCTATTTTACTACAAATATCCAAAGACCAGGTAATTTCTCTCAAATAACAGCAAGATAGATTTTCTTTGGAATTGGTTTATTTTGAAAAAACAAAACAAAAGGATGGAGCAAATGCCTGAATGAGTGACTCTGACAAACTAACACTGAAAAAATCTTATTAATTTAACACTGTTGAATGGGTTGAGTGGCAAAGCAGGTTAGAAACTAGAGTGAGAAAAATGAAATATAAAAATGCTGTAAGCTTTAAATAAAACATAAAAACATTTTGTGTGTATGTGTGTGAGGGGAAGACCATTACACTTAAGTTGGTGTTTGATATGTGGCACATAATTACAGGAAGTTTGTAGAAGGTGCCATGATACCTGTCAATTATCAGCAGGCAGAAAATGCAGATAACATACATAATTCATCAGCATACTGCCCTTTGTTGTTAAGCTGACTGATTTAGCTCTATAACATAACTGCTTATTCAAAACAAGACATTTAAATTCAAATGAAATACTGTTACCTCTTCAAAATGTGTTCAGTTATTATACTGATTCAGATGTATATGTATGCATTGCTAAATGTTAGCAAGGAAGACTACAACTACGCAAATTTATATGTGCACATAAATCTGTTGTACCATGAGAAAGAAAAGAGGTGTTATTAATATCACTCAGCCGTTATATTCTCACATAAGCAAATCTGTTAGACAATTCTGACTTTCAATAGAAAACACTTAACAATTAAAATTATTTTAATGTTCTTAATATATGTTATTTATTTTGCTAATCTCACACAAATTATTTTAATTGCAAATGTACTTTAAAACGGATTACAAAAGAAGTGTAGAGGTCAATTCAGCTTGATTTTTCCTGCTACAGCCTTTAATTGTGCCTGCTTGA
Source organism: Nestor notabilis (assembly GCF_000696875.1). NCBI lineage: Eukaryota > Metazoa > Chordata > Aves > Psittaciformes > Psittacidae > Nestor > Nestor notabilis. The sequence goes on along the minus strand of NW_009927594.1, from coordinate 17,311 downwards.
AATCAGATGTATCTCAATTAAAAAGTCATCTATCTAGATAAGGGATAACAGTAAGTAAGCAGATATTATGTGGAGGGTTTTTATGTCTTTTTCTGAGTAGGAGTGCCATCACTTAAGATTTTAAAAAATAAAACCCCAACATCTATGAAGATTAAAAGGGCCTAATAGGAATATGGAGGTTTTGGAAATTATTAGTATCTGTTGTTTGGGTATGAAGTGATAGAGAATAGTTCAACATTTGAAGGGAGACAGAGCTGAAATACAGTAAACATTTGTGTAGAGTACAAAAAACATAACGAGTAAAGAAATAAACTGCTTTTATTTACTATTGCATAATATGAGAAGACATTTTGTGAAGTCAAAAGAATATCAAGTAGAAAACTCATCAAGGGAAATGCCTTCTACATAAAAGAAAGGCTTTTGCAGTTGGAGTTCACTCCCAAAAGCTGAAAGAGAGCAAAAACCTCTTTTGCGTAAGTAGGGTTTCTACAAAGTTCGGAGTTTCATGAGTGATGAATGCATTTACACCCATATATGAAGGAAGATGTGAATGTTCTCATTGTGTACAAAGGTCCGTGCTACCAAAGCTGCCACCATCTGATGGATGCATTTCCCTTTTGAGGAGGTTGTCTGCATTTGCCTGTGCTGGGTCTTATTCTGGATAGGTACATGTACTGTGTGCCTAGAGTACACTACATCCTGTGTTATTACTAAATAACCGTAGAATCACAGAACGGTTTGGCTTGGAAGAGACCTTAAAGATCACCTAGTTCCACCTCCCCTGCCACAGGCAGGGACATCTTCCACTAGACCAGTATAAAACCCTCCAAGAGGAAAAATAATTTTTCCTAGAAAATTATTTTCTTAGGAAGCATAACAAAATCTACTAAATTAGATGACATGTAGAGACACATGACATGGAAGTGATCTGAAAAGGAAAAGAAAGGTGAACAAATGGGCAAGCGATCTGTCCTCTCCTCCTGGGTTGCAGTTAACCAAAGACCCTCACTGACAGCTTGGCCTTGGCCTCTAATTCTTTACAAGCTTCTGTATTTCCAGAATAGGCTGAATGAGGCTTTGAGCATGAATAAAATCTCTCACAGTTGAAGGGGAATTGCACTAGCTCGGCTTAGTAAAACATTTTGGGTTAAGTTTTCAGAAGACCATTGGTGGGAATAGAAAAACAAGAAGCAATTGATTACATCCCAGCCTACACAGTTTAAAAACAGGCAGGACAGGCTGCAAAACTAGCTCTGTGGGAAGAGTTCAGGCTGGTTCCCTTTCTGCCTCTGAAGATTCCCCTGGAGCCCAAGTACTTTCTTCCCCAGCTGCCAAGGTGTTTATCCTTGCTGTGTGAGTTCTGGAGCCAACTGATAATGTGGGGCATCCTTTGGCTAGACCCGAGGAGAAGTTGCAGGTACTGCATCTCATTTATATTTTATCATCCAAACTCATCTCTGACATAAGATGCTGCCTATTTGTTCTAGCAAATGCAAAATTGAATATCCATAATTAAGATGAGGTTTTGGATATGGCACTTTGGGTAGCTGCAAATAAATTAAAATAAATTTGTCATCATATAAAACAATACAAAGTGTTGCCATATTTGTGCCCAACACATAACATACAGTATTTATATATCCATAGTAGCAATACAAAAAGTAAGCAACATATTTTGAATCACATGAAGAATAAAGGGTCATTTCACATAAGTAGGTAAAGCTGTACTCAAACATATGTGCTGCATAAACAGAATATTTATTGTACTCACAAATTATCTGTATACCCTAAATGTAAAAATGACTGTAATACTGATTATTTCCCCTGAGTACACATAAAATAATGCCAAAGGGCAGGATATTACCAGACCAGTTCAACCACACTGCAGGCTTCCTGCAGACTCGCTGAGACAATGCTCTCCATACATTTATTTGTCTTTGTTGCCCTTTCTCTCACCCTTTGTGACTACTTCACAACATAGCCACTATGTGGGAACAAGATGGCAGGAAGATGCGGAATGTAAGAGCTGGAAAGCAGCTGCCATTTGGGATAGGCAGAAGACATTGTCCCTCTGTAGCAGGACGGAGTCACCCAAATACGTGGACAGCAGTCAGAGAGCAGTGAGGGTAAAGACACTGGAAGGCTAAGAAAATGGAGGAAAAAAGAAGTCTGGGGAGTTTGCTTAAGTTTTGCCACCTACCTACAGATAAGGACACGTTGGCTGCGCTTGGTGGTATTTTATTTACCTACGGTCAGCTGCATCGTTTTTGTTGTGCTTCTGTTTGCACCTCCCAAAGCCTTCTGAAGGGCTAATGAGTTCCTTTTGTATGTACTAGGATCTGCTGGATGATGCAACTACACGTATTGTCCAAGGCAACTAACCCAGGATTCCCTTAATAAGTCCCACAGCCGTAGCAGTACTTGACGCATAATACCAAAATATCTCTCCTACTTTGGGATTGTAAACATCTAGTTTCTTTAGATTGGTGGTTTATAACTCATTCTCGTTTACACATTTTAAGAAAATTTGACAATGGAAAAAAAAGCAAAAATACTTCCCCTGCCTGCCTCCAACGCCACCACCGCACCTGGAGGGCTTGTATGTTAACACTAGCTAAAGTATGCAGTAGGGTATTAAACAAGGGGGGTGATGCAGAGGAAACATGAAGCAGCCAGCTCTAGAGATGTAAAAGATGACCTTCAAGTAGCAGGAAAAAAAGTTCATCTCCTAAACCCTTCATTCTGTCATATATCAATACTTCTACTCATGCATACCAGGAAAAGTTACTCTTAGGTCTAGATGAATGCAAAGACTTTGCAAGATGTAAAGACAGTCAGACCAATGATTTCTGAAGAACAAGCTGGAATGAAAGATTATTCTTTTTCTTGCTGACCTATTAGGGATGGCTTTTGAGCATGAACAGAAACTTCTGCCATGCATTAAAAGTGTCCCCACTGGGTAGCAGTCATGGAGTATACCTGAGCCAGGATTGAATGTGATATATAGACAAGGCAATGTTTATAGTTATGCCATGTTGTTACCAAAAGAAAGAGCATGACTGCATATTAATTTTAAAGTAATAAGGGAAATTCAGTGCTTTATGATACAAATAGTTCTTTACAGGCAAAACTGTGTAACATACTCTAGTCATATAAATATGATTATTTGTTCTGTGTGGAGAGTTAAATCAAGAACTGGAAATAAGGAAGACACATTTTCTTCAAACATGTGGTGATAGGCACTTACTCTTACCATATTCTTGATACAGTTGATATCCATGCAATCTCATATTCTTTACAAGTTAAAATTGATACCAAACATCAAGTAATGTTCATATGGCTTGAAGATGAATATAGAACTCAAAACGAAAACACATTAATGTGACCAATCTAAGTTAAGTGCTCTAAAATATTACATATGTATAACATATGTAATGTTCATGGTCTCTATAAAGATACGACTATCTTCTAGCAGAGCCAAGCTCACAGGCTTTGCTGAAGGAGTGTTGGCTTTCAGGTCTCCCAGCAAAGTTGCTGTCAAGGACTGTGACAATCTCTGCTCAGCTTTCATTTTTGATAAAATACAGGACACATCCCCAGTTACCCAGATGCAGGACAAAGGACTTTAATTCTCCAGCATGCAGTGGTGTGCTGGCAGCTGTGTAACAGGTATTAAGATAGCTAAACTCAGATGCATACTAGGCACTTACTATTTTCAGATTAGCAGCTGCTTTTTATTACAGAGTTTTCAGATGCTGAACCTCAGATGGCATAAATTATCAAATCCATTGAAGTTGACTGGAACTGTGGTAATTTACACCAGATGAGGACCTAAGCTATCATTGGAGATACAGCCTCACTACAGGAATCTTAAATGAGAAATGCTGCCTAGCTGATATAGCAAAAAGTCTGGAAAATCATTTGATCTGATTGTGTCAGTCAGCCCATATGTTAAAAGCAAGGTGTGATAGTCTGGGGAATGCCTGCCAGTTTATGGGTACGATTTCATTGTAATTTAAAGTTCAGATTAGACTCATCATTTTGTAGCAGAAACAAGATTATGTCTATGGAGCTGAAAAAGCCTTCAAGAGTACCTCAGCCAGGAATACTTTCAGCCTGGAAGAGCAATTAGATTGCTGCTACAAACAACTGACCATTATCACAGCACTTTGGCATGAGCCTGGTGTGTATCCTGGGAAAATCTCATCAAAAGTCTAAAAGACTTGGACTCTTTCAGAAAAGCCATCCTCTTATGACAGTTGTAGTTTGGAGCCTCCTGTCTCAGTGAAAGTTGCCAGGCAGAGGCTTTACTACAAAGACTCTACACAAAGTTCCAAAGTTAAAGATGGTTTTTAAAAGGACTCAATCCAAAACTGGAGTTCCCAAGCCATGGAAACACAGGACCACCCACCCAAGAGGTTCAGGGCTATGACATGCTTTGAAATTTGATGTTTTGCATACTTGTAGATTTCCAGAATAGCTTAAGTATAATTGAACAGCTATCTGATGCAAAGATGGATGAGGAAGGAGTGACAGACACACTGTATGTACTCCTCAGTGAGTGGTGACCAGTGAAATTATGAAGAGCATGCAAGGCAGTCTGATGAAAACGTAAAAGAGAATGAAAAATCTCCTCAGTAGTAAAATACTATTTGGGAGCTTAGTGAGAAACTGGCTTCATGTGGAGAGAGGCTGATCCCTGGAGCTACTGATAACAAGATCAGCAATTAGTGCAGCTTGGTCCTGGTCAGTGCCACAGTGATGAGGTAACCAGTGCTACCTACTACTTCCATGACCCTACTGTGGCTCTTCTTTCTCTTGATTTCTTGAGATCATGCAATTTATTAACTTCTCCAGCAAGGGACAGGAAAGCAGAGGGTCCTTTGTGGTGCCTTATTTTTTTTTCTTTTTCAAACACATCCCTTCTTTGTTAGTATCAATGTAATTAAAGAAGTTGGGAGACTATGATAGGATACCAAGGCCAACTCTGCACCAAAAGCTTGTTAAGAAGGATTGGTATCAGGTATAAGATTTCTGCTTGGAGGAAGCTTAACAGAAACATTCAGATGACCAGTCATAAAGAGAAATATGTGGTAACAGAGATACAAATACCCAATTCTTATTAGGGACTACTTGGAATGCTGATCTCATTGAAATATTCTCCCCAACTTACTTTAAATTTCTTACGTAATTATACTCTGTTTTCAAGTTCTTGTCACTGCACAGAGGTCCCTTTTGTATAAGTTCATGTTCAGGTCAAGTTCACAGGGGCTTCACAGCCATCAGAGACAAGAGATTATCCTTCTGCCAATGTGGTTTTGCCCCAAGCTGCAGGAAGACTGAAGTAGCCATTGTAACGGCTATTTGCATTTTTTATCACTTGCAGAAAGGAAGTTTTCAGCCAAGTAAGGATGTAATTCTAGTTTTCTATGCAGAAAGGGGGAACTGGTTTGCTGTAAATAATGATAAGCTAATGTTACAAATTACTTCTGCACTTTTTATTTGAAGGACTAAATATCATTTTACAAACAAAAGTCCAAACGCAAGTTGCAAGTTTTGGACAAGCTAAGAAGCTAAGTATCAATAGGGTGCATTTAAAATGATATACGCATACAAGAGTTAATATGTGAGCTAAGACTGTTAATCAAAATAATATTCCACCTTCTATATATGACCACAAGCTCATACAGTGTCACAGAATTACCAGATATGCTGTTAATTCACAAGGCTGTTGCTCAGAAACTGGAATAAACGTGACAAAGGAGTGCTAAAGTTCCATATATGGCTGTACATCTTTATAACAGGCTTTTATGCAGTCTGGATGACCTGCCACACTATACCGTTTACAGACAATTATGCCCTTTCTTAAACTGCTGCGGCTGCACTTAAGTTCCAGCACAAATGTTAACACCCATAGGCAAAGAAATGGATCATGAAGCAAACCCACAGCAGAGCTAAAGCAAAAATGAAAACCAGCTTAGTCCCCACTGAACGTAAGTCTAGAGCATCCACTGTGACCATATGAGCTGACCTGTTTTGTCAGAGAAGTCCCTGGGATTTCCTGAACTACTGATGAGTTCAGTTAGAATACATCTTTTAAGGAAGACATGAGGTTAAAACTACTAGAGATGGAAAACCTATTATTATTTTCATTACACTGTTCCAATGGTTAACTACTCATTATTCAGGGAAAATTGTATCACTCAGTTCTAGTCTGATTTTGTTCAGCTTCAACATCCAGCAATCAGATCCTGGTTTGTCTTTGTCAGTTAGGCGGAAATGCCAGGTATTAAGTTTCTATTTCATTGCAGATACATTTATACTGCAGTCAATACACTTTTCTGTTTGATAAACCAAACTGAAAAACTTTCTTGTATCATGCCACATGAATCAATGATTTTTCTGGCTCTCCTCTCAACATTTCTGTCTACCATCAGTCTTCCTGAATCCTAAACTGGACAAAGTAAATTCCAACAAAAATTGTTTCAGTGCCAAACATGTAACTAGTACCGTCTTTGTAGTCCCTAGAGATTTCTCTTTGTATAGTCAAGAACTATATGAAGCGTTTTAAACAAAGCACCATGTTTAAGAGTTCATTTGTTGTTACCTTTCTTGACAAATCTCTGCACCTCTTCATTCCTCCTCCAAATCCCCAAATAAAAACTTGCTAACTTGTTCTTCTTAGCTCCAGCAAAACACAAATTTCTGAAGATGAAAATGACGACAACAGCAGCATTAGCTTTGCCATAATGTGACAGATAACTCAACTATGGGAATTATCTGCAAACATGGGTTTATTCCCTCATTTGTTACAGCTGTACCAATACATGTGAAAAGGCCATGCAAGGTGGAGAAAGGGTAACAGAAGTAGTGACATTGGAATGGCTGAAGGTTCAAAAGTCGAGTCAGTCTATTGCATGGGGGTGTTTTGGCATTACTCTGAGAAGCCAAAATAAAGCTGTGTAAGCTTGTAACATAACTGACCACTCCAGTGATGATCAGAGCCATGACATGCAAGGAAACCAAGGAAAACAAATTGGAGGTCTAAACACTCCTGAAACAAGAGGCTGTGTGTGCTAGGAATTTTATTTTGAGAACACCTTGCTCAGCTGACTCTCAATGGCTCCAAATTCAAGTGTCTTCTCTGTTCTTGGGCTCTAGTATTTGGTGGGCAGTTGAAATGTACAGGTAGAAAGGACAGTCTGTTTTCACAGATGATTTACTTCAATTGTTATCCATAAAGCACATGTCTGCTTGCCTCAACTTATAAAGTCGTATGGACTGCAGAAATGATTTATTTTTGTTGCTTACTATATCCCCAATCATTTAGGTCATCTATGAGTACCATTAATAATTTTGTACAATGTTTGATTTAATTTAAATAAAAATCAAATAACACATGTCCAAAAGCAAGTCCTATAATAAATCTAATGTGAAAATACTTGCTCAGTTAGAATCCTCCATTTACTATTTTGGTTTTGTCTGTCAGTTAACTAAAATTCTATTAATTAACAGGTCATCTTGATCGAATTAGCATGACATATAAAAGGTGTCACACAGTGCTAAGTCAAAATGCTTGGAAGAAGCCTAAGTATTACATAAACACTATTGTTATGTAAAAACGATACTTTTTTATCAAGTGTGTTGTTTAATAAACTGTGGTCAGATCCATTTGTCATATGCCCATATTGACCAACATTAGTTCTGCTGATTTCCTTTAATATCAGTTATACATTTTTTGCCTACATGGATGCTAGCCAGTAATCATCTGGATTGTCCTCTTTACCCTTTTTACTGCCAGTACTTTTAACTTCATCAAATCCTCTGGATTGTCTTTCTCAGTTTCAAATTTATTGAAAACAACAGTAGCAGTACAGATACCTCTTTGGTAAGTCTGAATATGAACACTGAATTACCTGAATGTGCTATTTTAAACCTAGCTTTGAAGGTTAACATGCTTCTGAGTTACTGCTGGAACAGGATGTGTTTTCTCACCATGTGAAGTGATAGAAGTTTGGGGTTTACCCTTATGCTTCAAACATAGAAAAACATTTAATTATTCAGTCTTTTGCATTACGCTAGCAACATTTCCATCATTTCTGTAGATCCGTATGATTCCTGGGACTAACATAACCCTCTCCATATGTACCACCTCTAGCCATGAGGGCAGCAAGGGACATGAATGATACTGTGTTCTTTGTAGACGTAATTGCCATTTACAGCACTGACTTACAGGAAGAAGCAACTCTACATAAAATATTTCATCAGACTGGCTGATGTGTTATCCTAAAATGGTGTGCTGAGGCAATAGAGAGCAGTCACTGTTCTGAGCATTTGTTGAAAGGGCAGAGTCAGCTCAAAATCTAACCAACTTTGAAAAGTAAGTTAAAAGCAGTTCTGCATTTTCCTACACATTTTCTAAATGACTTGTGAAGCTTATTTACAGAAACATGTCTTTCCTGCTATGTGACAGATGCACATGAAAGAAGAGAATGACTTAAACAAAAACAGCAAAGTTAACCAATGATAAAAGTGCAGGCAGACTAACCAGAGAATTATTATTGTTCAGCATTACTTGCCACAGCTGGTATGACTCAATGAGAAAGGTGTAGTTACGTTGACTATGCTTCTTTCAGAAAGAAGTGACCCATAGAGAGATGAAGAAGCAGGCCATAATTCAATCTGCCTCTACTCTGCCAGACCACAAATTCCCATATAAAAGATTTCTGCAAGAACATCACAACATGAAACAACAAAAAATTTTTATTAGATTAAGTTTATCAACAGTCTATACCTGGGACAGAAGAGCACTAACTCAGATCTAGAATTTCTTTTTATATTCCCCTCCTTATTCCCATTCACCCCATACCTTTTTTTCTTTATATGCAGACAGTAGAACCTTCATATTGTCTAGGAATTGTCATTTATTCATTTTCCCAAGTAAACTTGGAAAAAAGATTTTAACCATCTTTGCACTACAGTTGAGCATAAAAGTCCAATAGTGTTTGTATTTTTGCAGTATACTTCATGAAAAATTATGGTTGTTATGGGGCTAGTCAGAATTATGACTGTCTATTAGTAATTACACTGTTGCGCTTTCACTCATCAAGGTAAGATCTATATAAAGGATTCCACAAATACTCTTGCTGAGATCAGCGTAAGCCAAAGTAGTAAATTTTGCGTAATTTTCATTCTGCAGATGCTGAAGGGTATTCTCATCTGGACTGTAGCCTGAAACAGTATTTTTCAGTTATCAAGCTACTTTCAAACAGTTGTCTTCCGAATGCTAATTTCAGTGTCGTGTTGGCAGATCATACAGAGCATGTCATGAATGTTGCCATGGTTATACTCTCAATTTAGAAAACAGCATTGAAATAAACTCATATTCAATGGAAATAACACAGTTTAGACCAATGCCCAGGTACTTTTAAAGTGGTTCCCCTTTGTTTACACTTCTTAAAATTTAAGTAAGCAGAGGTTGCAGTGTCATTTCCAAGTTGCCAGTATAGGGAACACCACCCCTTTTAAGAAGTGATCAAACTTAGCAACACATTTTTTCCCTCTTAGGACCATCACTGCGACAAGGCAAGAAATTCTGAGCAAAGGGAAAAAGTTGCCTTCTTCCCCTTAGCAGATGTGGTGACTGCAACTCATGAGTACCAGATGGAGGTTGTCACCACAGTATCAATTACTGGGAGAGGAAACTGCGACTTTTGCAAGGCCCAGAGCTATTTTAGGAGGAGTTTCCTGACGCTAGAATCAGTCCAGGGTGGGTCCAATTTCCCTGGCAGTAAATGCCATTTAAAGGGTGGAGTTGGCAAGGGACTGGGTTTATACATTCATCCTTCAAATCTTACTTGCATTAGCTCTGCCCTTCTCTTCCTCAGTTCTTCCACTCCTAACTCATACCCTAATGATTTGTTTTAATTTCTTCTTAAAGAAAAGATCTCTAGGTTTCCCAGTGAACTTCAAAAGCAGCCATTCAACTGCAGCCAGATTTAAAAAACAAAAATCAAAGCCTTTATGTTTGCAAAGATAAATTGAAAGGTCAGAATAGGGTACAAACCAGCTTAATACTGTTTGTCCAAGAGTGCATATCCAAGCAGCTTTGGTACCTGCGCTGTTGCTCTGAGCACAGTGAAAACCATGCCCAGGCTTTGCTGCTGCTGCTCAGAACCACTGAAATCCTCAAAGAGAGTGATTTTTGTGCTGTTTGTAACTAAGCTCTTCTAAGCACATATTAAAATTAGTAACTGAAAGCATTTCTGACGTAGGGAACCATCGCTACAACGGGATGAATTCAGAGGCTCCACAGAAACCTGTCTCCTGCCCAGAGGCTCTATTTTTCAGAAGCTCTAAAAAAAGTATTTTACATGAACACACCAGAATAGATTTCTGCCCATTCTGCACATGGATCATAACATCTGCAGGATGACTGATGGTGACATCTGCCTAACCTCAGAATCACAGCATCTGACACTATCTCCTGAAGTGATTGAACCACACCACACACAGTGCCTGTACCTATTCCCTTTGAAGAACCCCAATACAGCCCAGCAAACAACAGTGTCTAGCAATAAGAGAGCTTTCCTATTAGTCCTGACTAATTTATTGAAACAGAGAAGCATGGGATATGTATTAAATATCAAGAGGTCCACTCCTTTTCAATAGTAAACCTGCCAAAATCTTGCAGCTCTTAATACCTCCCTGGAAGAGGCTCAAAGCACTAACTTTCCAGAAATATAAAAGTGTATTGTGTCACTATTACTACAAGTGGCAAAGTGCAACAGAGGCGTATCTCTCAGCTCATCTTAATCCCTGGAGCACGAAAGAGGAAAAAGAAGAATGCTCTTCCTTTCTATTCACAGCAACTTCAAAAGTTAGATGTTGTTATTCAGCGCAGCTTCAGAAGCTGGATATTACTTAGTAACAGACCACTAGAAAAAAATAGATCCCTGCTCCAAAAAAGGGACTCTAGTGAAAACTTTGGAGCTACTGGAGTAGAAGGAAGTACTGGTTTCTCAGACAAAATTTTACTTCAGAGTTCTATCTCTACCTTTTGGATTTGGTATTAGCTCTGGTACAATTTCCAAGAGTGCAGAACAGGAAGAATAGGAAGAAGAAAGTTAAAAGGATGGAAGATTTACAGGGTATCAGTTGGGACAGAACAAGTACGATGTACTATGAGCTGGTAGCATCAAAGTATGGTCAAAGGAAGATGTGAAAGTGAAAGAAGGGACAGAAACAGGCAGATAGACAATGAAAATACTTAATACTTGCAGTTGGGGTATAAAATAAAGGTGAAAGTGTATCAACATCACCTAAGATATACATTGGTAAGCTGTGTTTAACTTTGAAATTTCACTGCTCCAAAAAGATGCAATATTCTGCAGCTCAGTCACTCAGTGTTGTGGGGATAACTTGGTAAAACAAGTACACATTGGTCTAACTAGCACTTGGGCTACAAAACTTTGAGTCCTCTCTAAGGCCCTGGGGCAAATGTCCAAATTTTACTTTGTTAAACTCATCCTGCAAAAGCACTTCAGTGGCACTTTGCTTAAAGTGACATCAAATACTGCTATACAGATACAAATAGAAGATTCCTTGGTGCGTAATCCTCTTTGACCAAGTGAAGCTTGTCCAGATGGTACAGCACAATTTTCCTGGCATACAGAGAAAAATCTTAGTCTCTAATTTCATAGGATGCCTGAATTATACAGAAGCCCTGTATTTAGAGCACTACCTTGTAAATTTGTCTCTGAGACATCTCTAAATCCTGACTGGGTGGTTCAGTCTCAGCAAAGCTAGAGGCAGGTTTGCAATATTGGTCAAGTACTTGTAAACTCAGCAGGAAACAAATTTTAAATAGACTCTTAAGGAAAAAAAAGAGATATTAAAAGTCCAGCTCAGTTTCCCCAGCTTGCTAAATGCAATCACTGGTGACTGAGTTAGGGGAAGCTGACATTGTACCCAGGCTTTTTAAAAGAATGCCAGTTGTGTAAACAGGAACCGTTTAAGCGTTTGTTTGGCTATCTCAGCCTTTTCTCTGCCTCCATACTTTCCGTGGGTCCTCAGTTGTAACAGCAGAGAAGTTAATGAAGACTGGCAAATATCCAAAGCAGTTGCTGGCCAGTCAGCTGTACTTCCCTCTTCCTTGTACTGCTGGCTTGGCTGTGCTGGTGGAGACAAGGAGGCACCAGCACAGCAAGAGTCCTACTGATACACACCACATCTTTATAGCGCATAGGTGAGCTGCAGTTTTGGGCATTATTTAAGCTGCTTCCTTATAAGAACAGCTCTCTTGCCATCATGAAAGAAGCTGGACTCAGACTTCTTGAAATGGGAGAAAAAGGGCTTTTGGATTTTATCTTTAAAGCAATATTTAAAGCCATTCTACCAGCTCTTACCATGCTGGAAAACGCACTTCTGAGAATTGTTGTGTATGTTTCTCTTTCTTTGCCAAAGGTGAAAATCCAGGTAAGCAATGCCTTTTGTTCCTGACATTAGAGGACTGAGGTTTGCATGCCCTTCTTCATGATGAGTTTCTGCCCAAGAATTATTATGTTGCCTGCCATAGCAAGATAGGTATCTGGTGTAATGTGAGAAAGTCTGAAGAGAAGTGCAGTTTTAAGGGAGGAAGCCTGGGAAAGTAAAAAGGATGTTTGTTAGTGTAGGACACTTATGCACAAGAAGGCAGTCCAGTAATGTTCCCTTTAGGCCACCAGTCCACTTTCTGTGCATTGTATGTGCTGGGGTGCACCTACACGTGGTGGTAGACTGATCAGAAACATTTTGTATCTGGTTAACTTCTGAACTGGCTTATTGCATTTTTGGTGGAGGATGTCTGACCAGAAGAAGATAAAGCGTTGAGGTACTTTTTTTAAAACGCTTTAGCATAATTAATTGTATATATTTGCAGTAAAGAGAGAATAAGCATAAGACAGTCATTCTAAAACTTGATGTTTTCATCAAATTTGCTTTTATTTTGTTAACAGAAAAATATAAGCCATTAAAAATAAAGTTTACAAAAGACTGTGAGAAGAATAACACCATTTTTATTTTGAGTGTTCATTAATTTTGCAACTTGAATCTACAGAAAGTCACAACAAACCCAGAGGGATGGTAAATCTAGAGTCTTCCTAGAGACACGATTTTCTGCTTGTGACTTTTTGTAAGTAATAAGTAAGTAAAAATTCTGAAGAAAGGTGAGACACTCTTATTTCTCTATTCCAAGACTCTGAAATTCTGAACCCTCTAAATCAGTTCAACATGTTTAATTATAAGAAGTCACTTGCACATTATCATTTTACTTATAACAGTGATGCTTTTATCCCTAGTAACTTAGTAGTGAGCTAAACTGTCCCACAGATACCCCAACACAAGGCTCCTTATAAGGAAGAAATAATTCATTCCCAGGGTCTATTCTCAATAAATGTAAACTGAATGTGCTCATTCCTTGAGGAAATACAGAGCAGCATTAATTCACACAACTCTGGGACTGTGGCACACACAATACCCTCCCCTTCAGTCCATCTCAGAATGACTTCATACGTCAAGTATCAAGCCACAAAAAGGCAGAGGACACAGAAATGAATGTCAAGCGGATTTAGCTCAAATTAAGATGTTTGTCTCTTTTCATTATTCTAGAATACTGGTAAAGCACGCTTAGTATTTTAAGTACATTTTCCTAAATGCTTTTAGATTCTACCCTCTGACTTCAGTTTTGGAATCATCATGGAATTTAATTAGAATAAAAAGCTGCACTTTGAAAGGGCTCATTCAGTGCTGCTGGGTTGGTTTTTTTTTTTGCTTTAACAGAGAGACTCTGAAGAGCTGGCAATCTTTATCCTAGAGTATTTGAATTAGAATGCTAGTAAAACACAAACGTTCTTTTTTTAACTCCTTAAATTAAAAATAGTTTCTGAACATAATGAAGCAAACTATTTTAAGAAAACATTATAAAACCACAGGTATTGACCAACTACACTATTTTTTTCACCAACCAATCTTAAGATAACTTCATTGACACTCATTACCTACTTTCCTGTATTTGAATTTCCAGAGTCACTACACTGCAAAGCACACTGATATTCACTGATATTCACCTTTACCCACAGCAGTGTTTTTCAAGCTTTCAAATGATACATGTTAAAATACATTTGTTATGGTAAACCGTATAAATTTTTTGTAGGAACTTAAGTGTCTAGTTATCTAAAAAGGCTTTAAGAAGCAGGATGAAGACTTCGTTTAGCATTGTAAACTCAGCTGTTTCAGCAGACCTGTCAGTCTTTCTTGTATCTGATTATTGTAGTGCCGTTGCCACAAGTAATTTTTTGTATTCTTTTATTCCTTAAAGCTCTAGCTCTGAGAATCCTCTAGTCTCCCTTCCTAAGTTTCCATCTCTGACCCCTACCTCCCAGCATTTAGGAATATTTTATGCAGCACAAGAATCCAAATTCTTG
>NW_009927594.1:0-2818 GCF_000696875.1 Nestor notabilis | reverse complement strand
GGAATGCTGAGTTTCATCTTTCCAGGTAAGTTTTAGCCATCAGGGTAACAAATACCATGTTGGCCAGTATTAGATGGTGTACCACTCATTTTTCCACATTTAGACTACTATTTGCTTCATACAAAGACAGCTGTGCAGCTCTATGGAATCTTTCATTTAAACTAGCACAACTGCTAGAATGCTCAAGCCCCGTATGTTTTACTGGAATGAGCAAAAATGACTGCAAGTGGCCTAAGGCTTTGAAAGATTATTAAGAAGGAATTTCACTGAGTGGTGGCCAAGGGTATTTTTCCAAGCAGCTCACAGAATAGCCTTTGATTACACGCAGGAAGTTCACCAAGTTAAGGTTTCTGTTTTGCAGCCATTCCCTCCTCTCTGCATAGCTCTGGAATACAGACCTCGCAAAACTGTAAGGCAGAAAAAGAGTAAACGAGTGCTCAGCTCAGCAAGGTCTTTCCATGAGAAGAACATCCACTGAAAGAAAAAGAAACTAGAAATTAAAATACAGTTCAGGTATGGCTTTAACACATTTTAACTTCTTCCCTGAAGTTAACACACCTTCCCATTTGCATTCAAAAAGTTAAAGGAACTCAAGGGGCAAAACTGGCAGGACAAAGAAAACTCAGCCTCAGATGATAATTTGCAAGCTGTTATGGTGCTACATCAGTGCAGAGGGAGCTGACGGAGAAGCATACTTGGTGCTTATGGCGGAATGTCAAAAGCAAGGATGCCATTACCTCTCCATCTGCTCCCTAGCCCAGAAATAAAAAAGCTTCACCAGCATCCTGTGTAGCTATTAATATTCATGGACTTAATGGGAAGTAGCTACTCCTGCTGGATGGTAGATGGATGAAAGAGGTGCATCTATGGGCTTTTCCACCTGCTTTTCTCAGGGATTTCTTAAGCAAATTCATTAATTTCTGCTCAGAACTGAAAACACAGAAGAACGACCAAGCTGAGATAACTGACACAGGAGCTACTTCTGCTTGTTATTGATGCTTAGCTGTTCACTGGCATTCTTCTTACTCCTTGTATTTCTCAATTTTTTCCTGTAAAGCTTCTTTACTATAATGGGAAGAATGGCATTAGTGTGTTATTTTTATTGCAGCAGGTGGCTAAGACCCGGTAAAGAACAGCCAATACCCAATTTAGAATAGTATTTTTACTGACTTGCTAGACACTTGTTTAAAACCAAAATAGTGCTAGAACAACAGAGAAGAAAAATTGCTTTGAGATGTGAACAATTATTAGCAAAGTGTAAGCAATGGGACAAAAGCTAAATATAAGTTTCCTCTGCCCTTATACACATGGAATCATGCAGTTGTTCTTTTTGTACCTTCTACATATTACATATCTCTGCTTTCAGAAATACTGAAATCAATACCATAGTAATAGTAAAAGAAAGTTCTATGTCATCTCTGGCCTGTAGCATTCATGCTCTCTAACCCCTCCAAAATTTAGTTGGAGTGAAGTTTATAAATCAGATAGATCACTTGTAAAGTACATGCCTAAAATGAGGAAGAAGTCAGTCAATATCCCAGCAAGGTATCTGTGGACTCATGAAACTGGCACCTCAAAAGTAACTGTTTTGTGTGATCTATACTTAGAAACACAAGCATCGCTTTAAACTCATTTCTTAGCCAGAATTTCTTAGCTCTCGTGAACCCAAAGAAAGAACAACTTGTAGTGTATATATATTAAAAAGCCCCATAGTTCAGGCCCTGTAGTCTGCAGTTTAAACTGTGGTTAAAAAAACACCAGTAATTTTCTTACTATAAGCAACAGGAAGGAAAAAAAAAAAAAAAGTCTATACCTAGGAAAATAAATCCCTATCTGTGAAATTTCATGTTAGTGCTACAGTCTGAGAGCTTACAAGCATATAAACATGCCAATATTTGCATATTTTAGACCATCATCAGGTTTCTGATGATCTTTCTTTAAAAATCATAAAGTCAGCACATCTGGTGTGGGGCCCATTCCATTTCCAGTCTGTTTTTAACAGAATATGCAGTTCCTGCATGGCTCCTTATTCCCCTGTTCAGAGAATAAGCGATTGTTCTAGTTTGGGGTTTTGCTGGAAACAAAAAGTAGATGTCAAGTTTCAAGTCAGCTCGATGTTATTTGTACTTCCTAGATCTTCCAGCTGGCACACTTGACATTCTTTGGCTGCATTCCCTGATGGAGCCAGCTCCCCACCGCACACCTCCCAGCTGGAGACTTGTGTTGCATCATGGAAGATGTAGTGTAGCTGGGTGAATTAGACTACGCGAATGAAGCCACCGGGCACTCAAATTACAGCTCCTGCACCACATACTAGCGAGGGCTGTTCATTGTTAAATCCCAGCCAGAGGACTAAGTATTGTTTTCAACTGTGCGTTGCCAAAAATGCCATTTCCAAGCTAAGGTACCATTTATTAAATATTTATTTAATCAAGAATGCTGATTGCTCTAAAATGATACATCTATGTCTCTCTCCATAGGAAAGGCATTATTGGATTTATTTGCCTGTCCTGATATATAGTATTTTCATAATATGTTACATTAGCACTGTGACTGCAATCAGGAACTCCCTACCACAAGCAAGGGCTGCATGTGGTATTTGCCCAGTGCTGTGCAGGACATATATATGTTCAAGATATCTATGTATCTATTAATATAGATGGATATGCATCTATATATCTATATATCAATCAATATAGATAGATAGGCACATTGATATGTATCTATATCTATCGATATATATATATGGATATCTATATATTTATATAGATATATAGGCATGTATATCTATATATCTACCGATATAGATATAGGGCTG
>NW_009927593.1:0-11878 GCF_000696875.1 Nestor notabilis | reverse complement strand
CCCTAATTATTCTATGATTCTATGATTCTAAATAAGCTTATTCTTTTCTTGCATGTTCATATATTCATTTGTTAAAACAACATTTTAACTGAAGTAAATATAACTGCATATTTTTATATGCATTACCCAAATGCTCCTTGTAATTTTGAATAGTATTTAGTCTGTCCAGAAATAACTGACAATATTTGCTTCTTCTCTAAAATAGTGCGCATTTTTCCTCCATGACTTTTTATTGCTAATAATATTTATGAGAGATCTGTGTTTGAGATCAAATGTTTCCTTCATGCTTTAATATTAAGAAAAGCATAATTTATCTTGTTTATGGTATCTTCCACAAGCTCCAAATTCTGGGTGCAAGCCTAGAAGAATTGCACTTTCAGGAAAGAGAGGCAAATTGACTATGGCAAAATGGAATTGTAGGAGACTTCTGATGTTCTTTCCAGTACGCATAGTTTAAAATAACTGAACTAAACAATTTTATCTGGCTTTCATTAGAGGAGGGCAAGCCCACACATAATAGCATGACATACAACAGATGCTGATACACAACAAAAGACTAGCATTACATTCCTTAACGGAAGTTTAAGATGCATACAGTTGATAAAACCTTATGTCTGCAGGAAACTTACTAAAACCATAATTTATATGGATGGTCCAAAAGAGAGATAACATTCAATATTTTATAGTAATTTTAAAAATTTATTTATTTAAATACAATTGTGTGAATTTTTTTGAGTCTTACCTTCTTTGGAGTCCCTAATACTTGGCAAATTTTGAAGATTTCATCTACTTCACTTGTGCCTGGGAAAAGAGGTCTTAGTGTGTATAATTCAGCCATTATGCTGCCAACTGCCCACATATCAATAGGTGAACTGTAGATAGATGATCTCAGCAAAACTTCAGGAGCACGGTACCTGTGAGGATGGAAAGAAATAATAGATAAACTAAAATGGTAAGAGAAAGCTAATTAGTTAAAATAATGTATTAATATACTTACCACCTGGTAGAAACATAATCTGTATAAGGTGGCTGAGATCTTAGTTCTCTAGCCAAACCAAAATCTGCTATTTTTACAAGTTCTGGTCCAATACAGAGAAGGTTTTCAGGCTTCATATCTCTGTGAAAAAATCCTATAGAAGACCAGATGGAAAAGAACAGCGAATTATTGTATCATTACTTCTTAAACAGCAATCTCTAATAGAGTAATCGAAAATGTACTTTGCTTTGGGATGTTTTGGAAGGATACAGGGGTTTTTTTTTGGTGTCTTTATTTTTTAATTCAACAGAGAAGAATGGTAACCCTCCCTCCAACAAGCACACATGTTTTTCCCTCCAGTGATTATTACACCAAATATTCTTTAATTAACAAATGTAAACTGTCATTAACACACTGAAGAAAATGAATCGGCTATTGCAGCATTATCAAATAAACCAATTTCAGAATGTCAGAATGAAATCTTTTGCAAAAACTACAATTGCTTTGTCAGTTTTGGGTAACGGAAAATTGAGCATCTGACACACTTACTTCATTAACAAAATTCCCTGCACAATTTAAAACTAGTTTATTTATCACTGTGACAACAATTTGCAGATACAGACATATAAAAGATATCAAAATAAAGGTTCCTGATTAGTTGGCTTGAGCACCTACATACCTGGACAGCAGTTACGCCGCTAAGCAAATCGATTCTGCTTTTTAACCAGTGCACACAATTTGTTATACTATAAATCAGTTTGACTGAAATGCACTTGCTACAATAAAGCATTCAATTTCTGCATTCAGAAACTGACAACCACTGCAAGAAATTGGCTGAAATTATAACAGTGAAGTGTAAATGTTCAAATTTATCATACCTGTCATTACCAAACACTTATGGTCAAACCAAAATATTAATGTTCTAAATTAAAAGTAGCAGTTTTTCTTAAATTCTAATTTTCTTATTCATTTCATGTAGAAAGGAGGAAGAAGAGAATGCTACTGATCAGAGAACTGTTTATGATCTTGAAGAGAAAGACATGGAAGGACAATTTTTGGCAATTTGAATTCATCAACAAGCCTCAGCAGGGTGCATGAAAATAAGCCAGAGATTACTGGGAATATTGTTACTTGTTTCATTTTCAACTAACATTTTATTGTATTTGGAAATGCGATGTGAAGGACAAGTACAAAATAAGAATTGAGCATGAGAGGTTTTAGATGCAAATGAGCTTAATATGAGTATTTCAGAACGCAATTTGTGGACAGATATTAAACATGAACATTAAAAGTTTTGTAAATGCTGTGAAACTTTTTGTTGTAAGCACACAGAACCTCTCACTCAGGCTGTGCTTATAATTCCCAGAAAAGCCCTCTCTCTTAAAACATTTGAAATCAGATTGTAATTGTTGAGGACACCACTTGAATTTAGTGAGTAACTTATTTTTAATAATTTTTTTTAGATGTAGGCTATCATATTAATTATAGTAAAGAGTCAATGCTCCTTAAACAAATCTTTTCGGGGAAACAGAAATGCATAATATAGCACAGGATACAAGATTCTTTAGTTTGTTTATTCATCTGGTAACTATGGTGGGAAAAGAGTTCTCAACCGTGTATGAACAATATCCAATGCTTAGAAAAAGAAAAGAAAATCTAATTATAGGAAAACAAAGTGTAACTTCAGGTATAGTTTAAAAGTGTACCATATTTGAAATAGCCAAGAATAATTTTTGAGATAATTAATAACCTTTCCAGATATTTTTATTCTTGTTATTACTATGCATTATCTTATTTTATAAAAAAGTGCTACACAGTTAGACTCTAGTACGAAACCTACCGTGTTTATGGATGAAAGCTAGCCCTTGCAATATCTGATACATCATGTTTCTGATAACTGACTCAGGGAACAACTTGTTTCTGTGAAGAAACAGATTAACAATGTCATGTAATTAAAAAGAATAATGTATTTTCAGAATATACGTTTCTTATTTTGCATAACACATTGTGAACAGATGAAAATGGACCCATCAAGTCTTGCAGACAGACATATACAGCTAGTCCTCATCTCAAAACTCACTTGCTGCCAGACCTTAATTTCACTCACTCAAAGTGCTGCAGAGGGACTTGCTGCAGAGAGGCTCACAATCCTACCCCTCTGTAGAAGCTGGTTGGCCAGTGGTGTGCTTGACCAGATGAACATGGAATGCACAGTAATGAAGCAAGGAAGAGACTGCACAATGCAGCACTGTGGTAGGTGTGTTACCCAGTGGTGGTAACCTTAAGTGAACCCTGACTGAGAGCAATGCTTCCAGTTGTAGGGTAACATAGTGCTATATCGCTATCGGCTATCTCAGGATGTGAACTTAAGAGCTCTGCACATGAGGAGATACAAAGGCATGATGAAGGAAACATACATTAAAGGCAAAAGAATTCAGCAAAGAAAAATGTTACTGAAAAGGCTGGTCCTATTCCAAAGTCCACCTTCCAAGCCTTGCTATGTAGTGTTTGTCCAAGATTGCAACACCACACAGTCCATAAATAGGTCTTTCTTATGAGCATGCATGCAGGATGCAGATGACCATCCCCACCTTAAGCCAAATCCATGAGCAAAAGCAGAATGAACAGTGTTTATCCAATCCTTCATACATTAAAGTGAAGGCTAATAAAGGAAAAAAAAAAAAGAAAAAAAATACTTGGGATTTCTCTCATGGCTCTAACACACCAAAGACATGCAAACTATTGTGTAAACAACTGAACAAACTGTTATTTCTGAGAACGTTACAAAATTCTACCCTTAGATAAGCAGGTGCAGCAACTCCTTTTCATATCAGTGGGGCTGCAACAAGAGCCAAATCCAGAAATTCCAATGTGTTCTTCAAGGCAGCATACGAATTATTAAATACAACATGATGACATGGTATTTGTTTTGTGAACAAGACATACCTGTCCTTCATTAGCTGATAAAGATTTTCTTTCATGTATTCAAACACAAAGTAAAGGTGGTCGTTTTCTCGTATGACTTCTTTCAATTTTATTACATTGGCATGATTTAGCTTCTTCAGAGACTGTAATAGAGTAACATATGGCTTCAGGTAACTCGACAGTGACTTTGACTCCATAGCAGTGCTAAATTTTTAACGTGTAAGTTTCTAGCACAGAATTTAGAAAACATGTCCATCTGACAGGCCATATTTATCTTGCAATGTCTGTTTCAAAGAACCACCAAACAGCATTCAAAATAATATTAATAGTAGTTTAAACCTTCTATTTCTAGGGATTTCATCATAGCTGGAGTGAAAAATTAACACAAAAGCCTAATTCCCTACAATGAAAGACAGTTCTGAAGCTGTAACAGCTCTTGCTCACAGAACTGACTAAGAAAACCCAACATTTTTTTTTGTTATGAAATTTTAATGAATTCTCTGACAGGTGTTCTTTTTGGAGATACATGCAATCTGCAGTAAGTTAAACCTAAACTATGGATGCCCAACTCCTTTGTTAGGGAGTTTTGTATATACAGAAAATCAGACGCCTGAAACATGGGATGAGTTGGAATTTAAGCCCTGAATTTCAGTAGTGTTATTCTGTCATTCAGCTAGCCAAAACTCCCAGTATTTTCTGCAAATACCCCAAATACAAGATATAAGGACTGGATATATACCTAAAAATCTGCTAGCAAAATGAAAAAGCAGGATGGGAAAACTCAAAAACACACATGCAAAATCAATTTCTTTATCTTCTCTCAAATACAAGAGACAAGAGCTTGGCTATGAGACATGGCCACTGCTTGAGAACAGTGGGATATTCCACAAAGCAGCAGGAGGTCTAGGAGTTTTTGTGGTCTGTGAAATCTATCACCCTCATTTAAAGAGTTCACAGTTTGGCCTTATGCTTGGACATTTTAGATGCCCTTTTCCTTCATGCAAACCTAACCAGACACTTATTTTTAAATATGCTACGTTCAGCATTTTACCTTGACTTCTCTCAAATTCATACATTCATCCCATGAATAGAACTTTCTTTTCATTCTGAAATACAAGTCCAAGACAAAGTATTTTAAGTGAGCAGCACAGAATGTAGCATTAGCTGTATTTTGTACTCAATTTAAAACACTCTAGAACACCCATCAGCAACATAATTAAAACCAAACTCAACTCTAAGAGTGGCTAGAAAAGCGTTTGATGATTAATCACTGCAAACATAGTTTTAGAGGAGTAGAGCCAGAGAAACCATGATACTCCAAGGTATCAGGGAGACAAAATCTCTTTGTATCATTTGAATTGTGCTCTTAATAATAAGGAGAGCAACAGTGACACTGCACATAAAACATAGATATTTCAAACCAGAAAAATCACTTATGTGTGCTTAAGATGCAGACTCTAGGAAAACAGGACGATTATATTTTTGAAATTTACAAAGTATCTTGACTGGTTAACATTCTAATTAAGCATCTGACTCAAATAGTCATTTTTACAAACCTGTTGCAAGGTATTAAATACCAAATAAACATTGTTTCAAGCATCAAGCAGTAGTCATACATACAGAAGTCTAATATAGTGTAATACATTTATTGGTAAGTCTCACATAGCTACAAACATGGATATTTGGTGCTGCTGAGATTTTGGGATGGGGTTGTGAACGTCAGTGCTGTGTTTCTGTAAAATTCTAGTGGCTAGAGTGAAGAGATTTAAACCCATGATTTTAATTTAAAATAAACGTATCTTCAACCAAAACTGACCCCTCTCAAATTCCAAACTTAAAAATCACACGAAAGAATTCCAAATCCATGAGAATGAAAAACACTTCCCACAAACTGCTGCTCCTTCTGCCTAAAAATAATGAAAATAATAAATTTAAGATTTTTTTTTTTTTTAGTTTAGATTAATATTAACAACTTACTTAATAGTACTAGCAGTATATGGGGAAATCTGAAATTCTCAGAAATTCTTAAAATAAAAGTTAATTATATTACAATTATCTTTCTGCAGTAAATCCATAAATGGAAAAGAAAAAGTCTCAGCAACATAAAATTTCTGATATTTCAACTTGCAGTTCTGCAGGAATAGAAGGGGAATTTCCCCACTCCTGTAGTGCAATTGTTGTTTTGTAAAAATCTTTTTAAACAAGTATGACAATGCTGATGGCTACGCACAACACGACTTTATTGGATCCAAGGAGACAGCCTTTGTTTACCTGACCAGATTGTTACCTGGTATTTATCATTGTGACAGTATCTCAAACATAACGCAGCACCTAAAAAGATCTCTGGGGGTGGGAAGGAAGGCCTTTCAAATCCACTCATTAAGATGGTTATTCTTATAATTCATGTAAATAAACAACCCCTTTAATTAATCAACTACACATTCAGCTTTGCTTTTCCTTCGGTGTTAGCAACCAACACCATCTTTAGAAGAAAGCATGTCTGAACTGAACAAAAGGAGCACGCAATTTTATAAGCCAAGATAAACAAGTAACTTATATGAACTGATGAGTCCCTCTATTGATCTGTTAGCTGAAGGCTGACCCACAATCACCTCATTAGGCATCTTAATTTAAAAAACTAATTCTGTTATGTTTGTTTCCTTGAAAAGAAAAGGGACATTTCTTTCTATTCTACTTAGATGGAGACAACAACAAAGTTAAAAGTGAAAATCTTTAAGCTTTGGCATATACCTTTACTGAATTGAGATGTCACATACCTTTTAATAGCCACAAGTTCTCCTGACTCATTGCTCTTGCCCATCAACACACTGCCATAGGTGCCATCACCTAGTTGTTTCATGACTGTGTAACGGTTCATTTTTTTTTTTTTTAAGACCTAGATAGCCAAAAGCTTATAAATTCTAAATGTCTGCTGTCTTATTAAAGGATTCTATGATCTTCAATTTTCTTAGAGAATTTTTTTTTCCAGACTGTTTTAGGTTGGTGAAAATCTTCTCATAATGGTACAGGATATTCACTACTCTCCTCTACGTTACAGTTACTTTGAGATCCAGATATCAAATTCAAGAGACTGAAGAACATGGTCATTCTTATATAGGTCCTAAAACAAAAAAACAAACAAAAAAAAAAGAGGCTAGTAAGTTATTTTGCAGTATTTTAGGATTTTAGGAAAGAGAATCTAATATTTGTCAACAATAACAATCCCCATTTCTTTAAATAGAACACTTTGATGTAAGTAGTTCCTTCAAATCCTTCAAACCACAGATGGTGCTTAGTCTGGGATTAGGGTTAGAGACTGAAGAGTCAAGATTACTGTTATAATTCCCAAGGATGAGAGAAGTGTGTTTAAGGCTGGTGCCCTCTAACGGAACTTCTTATTCTTGATTTGCAGACAGCAGCAGGTTCCTAATCTGTAATAAAGGCAGGGCTGAAGTTTGAGAAAACAGACAGAAGAACCCAAAGTTTGCACAGGGTGCTATGGTAAACCTAGAGCTGAATGCTGTGTTTTGGATTCATAGTGCAAGCAGGCTTGCTATGTGTAAAGTTAGTAAAGAAGCAAAATAAACACTGCATTCTTCACCAAGATAAATTGAGTTGTTGTAGATGTACTTGGATATCTTGCTCTGAAGTTCACAGAATTCTTAGTCTATAGCCATGGTTAGGATTAGGTACAGCAGTGTCTGAAGAGTTCAATTTATTGTTCAGTTTTACAAGGCCCACAGAAGAAAAGTATAGAGCTCACGTGCATTGGTATGGAAGGCTAGATCTGAATTGGCATTTGGAAAAGAATTCATATTAATCAATGTTTAATCTTCATCTTTGAATATGTGTAAACCTTAATTTGAATCCTGATCCAAACCTGAATCTGATCCCTAGCTTTCATTATACACAATACTATCTGTTACCACTTCAGACGAAGGCCAGTTCCCATAGGTCCTATGTACAAATCCCAACTTTAACCTTAGCACCAGCTGCCTACTAGATGTAACCCTAAAAACTGATCTTAAGATACTCAAGCAAACTCACAACAGTCATCCACTTGCTTATGAAGGCCTAGGAAAAACCAGCAACCAATCACCGTACCATTTATTCACTGTAACCCAAATGGCTTTAGTACAAACCAACCATGGCCTGCTAAACAAATTTCAGCCTTATCTCTACCTTTTGTCTCTGCTGTCTGAAAATGCAAAACAAAGCTCAAATTGACTGGCATCCACTGTTAGCCTACTTCTATAGAAGATGCAGGATTTAGCATGCAACTCTGTAGTCCTTATCCTTATGCCAGAATTAGCTACAGGCTAGTAAGGCTGTCCAAACAGGTTAAGGAATTCAAATTCAGCTGGTAACAAGCCTCAGGCCTGAGATTTTTACAGGCCTGGCAAAAATCAACAGTAAAATTGGCCTCTTACAAGAGTGAATGCAGCATTCTCAGGTAGACTAGCCTGCTGTGTAAAGGAAACATCTCCCTGGACAAGACACTGATGTTTCTAAGCTCTTACTACTTGAAATGCTGCTTCCTTGGAGAAGTTGTAACATACACCTTGTTACTCCCTGTTGCTCCTGTTACCAGGGAGGAATCTTACATCAGCTGTCAAGACGCCAGTAACAGGTGACCTAGTAGACATCTTAATTCATAATCTTTGCAGCAGACACCCACTAGTTTGGCTGTGAAAAACATAAAAAGGTTTTTATCCATCCCTCCCCCAAGCTATCATTATAGTACAATTCGATCACTGGTTAATAGCGTGTTCTATAACAAGACTAAAAAACAGATTTAACAAGTAACAATCATAGACAATTCAAATTATGATCGAGTTCTAAACTGCACTTTCATACAACATGAAGTTAAATCTAACAGGATTTGGGTGCCTGCATTTCTGTTTCAACAAATATCATCATACATTGTTTACAACATGGTTTTTGGAGGGGATTCAGCAATATCAGCCAAAGAGGGCCTGAGCCTGAACTCCTAGAGATACATACACTAAAAATTTGGAGAACATGCATGCATTTCATGCCCAACCTTTTGCTCTCTAGTGAGAGAAAGTGAACCAAAATACCAAGACGAAAACTTCTGTATTTGCAATAAATATACTCAGATCTAGACATAACCTCAAATTTTGACCTTTAAGTCATCTAATTTTGGTGCCTAAATCCTATCAGCTTTCCTAGTTATTTTTGGAGTATAAATTAATCACATGCTTTTACAATTATTCCTTTTGTCCAATTCTGTTATTTCGGCATGTGCATCTGAAACAACACATACAGTGTTTCTTCCCTCCAGCAGTCCTCTGAAATGGAACACATTACACACGATTGTGCATTTTGTCTGTTCCATAATGCATTTTATTACCTTACTCCTATTCTGCCATATATTGTAATTTTTAGGGTATGAAAAAATTAGTCAAGTAAAGTACAGAAATGTCAGCATGTTCCTTCAATAGTCAGCATCAAATTCGCTCTGTGGAAATGCACAAAACGAGGTGTGAAAACTACATACCCTAACAATGATATCTATGTACCATCATACACACCACATGCACTTACCACCACGCAGATCCACGCTAGGCCATTCCACTGATGACTCTCATGAAAGGGTTGTCTTGATCACTTACAGTTAACAACAAAGGCAAATGAGGGAACTCTCATAATGAGACATCATCAACTGAAAACTAACCAAATGCAGTGAAAAAAAGGACTGCAGGTATCACATGTAATTCTATTTTAGAGAATTCATCCTTCATACAGAAATATCTACAGCATTGATGGAGTTCTGTCGACAACTAAATGGTCAATTTTACGGCAATGCTATGGCATGCAGCAGCCCAAAATAAATGCTGGAGGGTGACAGAGGTTTGCTGACCAAGAAGCACATCACTGGATCCTGCAAGACTCCAACTGCTACTGCTCACCAACAGTACCATAAACGATGCTGACAAGTACTTGCATTTATCAGCCTGGTGCAACATCAGGGTCATGGCTTATTTCGCTCTTACTGGAATTACAGGGCATGAGGAGTTAGAATGTAAATGCTCTAGGGATTCACGTTGCACTACAACAGACACCTGCACGCTTCGTACTTTGCACCACACGTACTCAGCTCAGATGTGCAATATTTTTCCCTGTTGTCTCTATTTTATTTTTTTTTTTCAAATTTGCGGTTCAGTTTTCTCTTTTGTACCAACCTGGGGAAAAGGAATGGCTCGCTCTACCTTTTCTGGTTAACACAAGTCCCTGAAGTGGCTTTTTCCATCCTAAAGCTTATATGATGACATTTTCTCAGTGATATAAAGCTCTAAAATGTAAAACTGTCATAATAGTCAGCTACCAAACTGAAAAGAGAAATCCTACTGTAAACAACAGCTTGTTTGGTACTCTTAATGACATCCTGCCCATAATCTCTCCACACAGGATTAAAGAATTAAAGCAGGGGACAAATAGAGGACAAAATACAATAGCTTGAAAGAATCTAGTAATTTGTGTAAATTTAGAGAATCTGAACAAGTACTAAATAATTTAAGCAAATTTTCACTTTTACTGTACTACTGCTGTTTTATTCTAAGCACTAGCCACAACTTTAGATTATTTTAATGTCTCAATTCAATTTCAAAACGTAATGAATAACAGCAAATCATCTGCATTTCTGCCATACAAGTATTAGGCATTACCAGAAGTTTTACATTTGCATGCTAAACAGGCTACCCTCAAACTGAAATGCAGACTAGGATATACGACCCGACAAAGATCTCCCGCACAGATAAGCAAAGCACTTTCAACCCAAGTTCACCAACCTGTTTACAGTAACTGCTGAAATCACCAAAACCATTCACAGAACATGGTATTACTCTCAATGTTCAAATCTTGCAGCATTGCACAGTGCAGCATGTACTGCACACATTATACAAGTTAAAACAACCAACCACATACCAACAAATTGCTGCCACAAGAACCTTCTTTGTAGTGATTGTGCACCACTAAAGCTGACATTAATCAGGTTCCACGATAGGTGGATCCAGTTCTTGAGATTAACTACAAATCCATTACTCTAATCAAAAGACCAGGGATTATTTAAAAGCATGACAGCTCAGCTGCAAGCAAGAACTAATAACACTGACAAAAATTTGTACTTTCAAATGTATGCCCCATTCAGGATGGGACATACCAAAAAGCAGGAAACTCCAGTTTGCTGGATGTATTTTCTCTCGTTTTGTTCTAAAGCAGCTCTGGTTTCAAACCAAAATGATGCACACCAACTCTTTCAGGATGTTTCAGCAGTGACCTGCCTGGATGCTGCCACTCCGTGCCAAGGTTAACTCCTCCCACCCCAGGGGAACCTCTTTCCGCACTGCAATGAGTGGTACATGGTTTCAGTGAGACCTGCTGCCGGACTTTCGAGTCTCCACCCTGGGAGGAGGAACACAGGCTACTCTCGTGTTTCAATGTCTCTGCACCACTGTAAGTTTCCATAAATGCCCATTTCCATAGACATTTTAGCTTCACGTCATGCCATTCAGTCATCTCCCAACGATGCAGTTACCTAACTTAATACATGCTCACAGCAGAAAGGAGAGCACAACCCTCCTCTTGCTTATTCAGGCCACGAAACTCAAGACCGCCTGCCCTGGAAGTTCCACCCTGCTTCTCATGAATGAAAATTCACCTCCTTTTAACAAACCTGAACATTTCGGGCTGCCAAGGCCTGCACCGGCCTTCCCGAACCCAAAACAGGCAGGGTCCCCATCTCCACACGCTCCACGCCCAAACCTTCCGCTCCCAAGCCCAGCCCTAAAAAGCGGGATAGCTCCTACACCACTCGAGGACAGACCGCTGGTGACCCAGCCCATCCATCCCTGGGGGCAGGGAGAAGCCACCCTCTTCAGGGACGGATGTCGGGCCCCGGGTTGCTCCTGCTCCAGCCTACATCGCCAGCGCCTTCACGCCGGTGGGGCCCCCGCC
>NW_009927592.1:24476-38535 GCF_000696875.1 Nestor notabilis | reverse complement strand
CCCCCTCTGCGGCTGTGCGACCTGCCCGCCTCCCCCTCCTGACGAACGGGGGTTTGTCTTTGAGGAAGTACACTGAGAAACGGATTCTTTACGGAATTTTTCTAGTCTCAGGGCCTGGTCGGGGCTGCACCTTACAGGCCGAGATGTTTTGGAGGAGACAAGAGTGAGTGTGAGGCAACGTTTTGTTTTGATTTGTTTAAAGAAAACCCTGTGGGCTAAGGAGGGGTATTTCTTTCGGGAGAAGGTGGTGTGGCACCAGCGAGGGGAAAATACGTTGTTTACGTAAGTGAAGTGTGTGAAGAGCAGGGTAACTTTGATCGTCGCCCCGCACGCCACGGTGGGCGATGCTGGTTGCTGCTGTAGGGGAGGAGGAGGCTGGCCCTGCCCCCCGCTTTGCCATAAACGCACGTTTTGTGTCTGTTTACATTGTGGTCTCTGTTTTGGCTGGGAGCAGCTTAAGGGGAGGAGCAGGAACTCGCTGCGGGGCAGCTACCTCCTCCCCTCTGTTTTCTTTGTTGTAATCTATTCGGGGGAGGCGTCCTGGGGTCACGTTTGCTTGTAGCTGAGCTGCGGTCTGTGGTTAATGTGATTCGTCGTTGGCCCGAGACCTCAGGTCGCCTCCTTCTGTGCATGTGCAGGTCTGTCTTCTCCACCGTCGTCCCCCTCCTCCCCTGGCTTCGGCAGTTGTCAGCTGCTCCGAGTGAAGTTGGAGGAAGGGGAAGGGCGGAGGGGGAAGGAATCTTGGCATTTATTTGATACGCAGGCAGCAGCCTAGGCCTGCTTTGTGCAGCTCTGTCGTCTTTGACAGCAAAGGGGAAAAAGAAAAACCTATGGTGGAAGGGCGCGTGTGTGTGTATTCAGTTTTCTTGGTGGAAGACGAAGGAAAACATCTTTAGGGTCTACATGACAGGCAAACTGGAAGTACTAAACTGCTGCAATGTGCAGGGAATTCTTGTGTCCTTGCAGTACTTAACAGTGCCCACGTAGCTACTGTTGTCCTAGTGGGTGGGTATTTTTTATTCCTGTCAAGTAAAAGTCAAGCACAGTTGAACTGCAGACTTTAGCAAGGAAATAAGGTTTCTTCTGAAAATGATCAGTAAACTGAGACACAAAAAAACCACACAGGTTAGGCTAGTCGGCACTTGAGGAAGTTAAGAAAAATACCCAGTCCCTCTTGGCCATATGCCCTTTGTATTATGGAGAATGCTTTTAAGATGAAAAAAATATAATCCTTAAAGTTAGTAAATGACAAGGGTATATTATGAGAATGCTTTTGTAACCATAATTAATTATTCTTGCAAATGAATTGTAGTACTTTATTTATTTATTTATTTATTTGTTTGTTTCCCTGCCCCACAGCACCTTTACCTTACTCTGGGCAGACCCCCCCTCTGGAAGGAATTAGGCTTGAGTAAATGGAGCTGTCTGCTGCAGAACTCCTGCCCGATTTGTTGGCAAAGTTTGAAAAGTGCTGTGGATGTGTAGGTGGACAAATGTATGAGAGATCTGTTGATACTTTAACTGACTCCGGGTGAATAGATATAATACAGGAATGTAAGAAGTACGTGAGTGAGGTCAGAGAGTCACAATGCGGCCTTTGGAGATGGACACTTAGCCAGATGTTCTTACAACAGTCAGTGTCCTTCAGAAATGCAAGGAAAAACAATTGGGTGTTGTTCGGAGGACGGCAGTGAGGAGAATGCCATGAAATGACAGAAACAGAAAAGAGTTTATAATGCTGGACAGCCCTGGATAGCCAAATGTTATCACTGGGTCTGTGCAGGATTAGATTCCTTCTTTGCATAATCTCCAGTCTTCAGAATTCTTACAAGAAATCTTTCTGCCTCTCCTAATTTGCATTTTCTCTGGGTTTTCTTCATCCAGTGTCAGAATTTGCGCTGTGACTTGCTTTAGATAGTTGATCAGCCACTTTCAGTTCTGCAGTACTCTTATTTATAAATCTACGAAGTCTTGCCATTTTAATGGTCCTAATCTTGGCAGATGGGTGCTTTTTATTGCTTAGTCTTCTGTTTGCCTGTCAGTGACTGCCCCAAGTTGAAATAGCTCCTTTTGAAGAGGACCAGACTGCCAGATATGTATTGTAGTTTTCCATGCCTGTGCTGGGCCATACAAGAGCAGTCACCTGGATGTGCTTCTGTAAAATTGAAGTGTGGTTGCTTTGAGATGGTGTGTGTTCTGAAGCTGCAGGTAGGTTTAGGTATGATAACACTACAGGTGGAAGTTCCTAAAGAGCATATTTGTCCATGACTTCTTTATTTTTAGGCAAGCTTGAAAAAGAAACAGTACCATAGAGATGAAATTTGAGGTTCCTACTGCAAGACATGATCAGTAATACAGTTTTGTTTGTGTTTTCCTCAAAGTTATTCCCAAAACTCAGTAACAGGGAAGATGATTTTTCTGTGTGGTGTTCCAGAAAGGTTTATGCCAGGAGTTTTAAGAGTCCCCCAAACCAAATATGTTAAAAGCAGTTCTGAAATAGGCATTATGGGAATGCTCATCCCAGTCTTCAGTGCAGGATGAGAAACACCTGAGAATCCAGTAATTGTTTCTGGATGAGAAGTATCTATACATACACCTGTTGTTTCCATTTCCTGCTTTGTTCCCATTTGCAGCAGGAGTGTCATAGACATCTGCTGGCCTGAAAGTAATGCTCTGTAGCTGATCATTAACTCTCTATGTAAGAAGAGAGCCTTGAAGTTTACAGCACTTGACACTCTTGAATGCAAAAATCATTGAATATTATCTCAATTATCTCTATTTGTTTTATTTACTTAGAATGTAAATTCCTCAAAGCAAAAGTGGGTAGAACAGAGGTGCCATCTTATTTTCAAGTGAATAGTCACGTGTATGATTGGCCTAAGGCACTCCAGGAGTCTTCTGGTAGGGTCAGAAGTTGGTGTGTATGGTTCCTCTTCTCCAAGCAATAAGTGTGGGTTTTTTGGTTGGGGAATTCCTTTAGTGTGTCTGCTCTGCATATTGTTTTAGGGGACTCTTAAACTGTTCCACTTCTTTCTTTTATGGAGTTCTAGGGGGTAAAGCAGAGTAGTTTATGTTAAATATTATGGGTATAATTATATTAAAACATCAGGAAGTAACTACTGTTCTCCAGTTCCTTTGGGACTTATGTGTGTGCTCTGGGGGTTAATGTAAGCCTTCAGACCTGCTTAATGCAAGCTCTTAAAGCAGCTGGTGCTGCTGTGTTGTTTCAAGAAAATTGGGCTGGACATACGGGCCTTGGAGAAAAGATACCATTTATAGCAGCTTAGGATGCTGAATACAGTTTTTTTCAGGCCTAAAAGATTAGCTGGCTACTCTTCAGAACAGCAGTGTTAGTTCTCTATCCTTCTTTTGTCCAGGTGTATCATGCCAGCTTCATGTTCCAGAGTTAGTGTCACGACTGCAAAGTTGACAGTGATGTTAACTAATCACAAGATGATTGAAATTCTGATGAACATATGTGTGTGGATTCTTGTTAAATGTACTTCTGATAAGATGCTTATTGGAAATGTTGAAAGTACAAAGTAGAGTAAAAGTAAACTGAAGGTTAAGATGTCTTTAAAATGACAGTTAGTCCTAAGAAACTTAGAACTGAAAGCAGAAAGCATTGGAAGCTATATCTAGAGAGCAGCTGCAGTGTCCATCACTTGTGCATTGTGACTGTAATTGGTATGTAGCATTTTTCTTGACAAATTTCATCAGTCCTTTAAATTGAAGCACAGAAATGTAAATTGTCCTTCATTGTGACAAAAAAATCATGGGTCTAGAAGTCATTATAGAGTAGTTTAAAGAAAAAGGGAAAGAAAAAAAACAACCAAAAAACAACAACCCCCCAAACTCCACACTCCTAAAATAGTTTAGGTATGACATCAGGAGTCACTGTGGTAACTCTCAGGCTACAGATTCTGGTGTACTCTCATGTAGGGGAGTTTTAGAGTGGGGAGGTGACCATAGAGCAGGAGTAAACTTTGCTGGTTGGATGGCTGTCCTGTGGCAGAAAAGTCTTGGAGCTTACTGCTTAGAAGATGGATTTAATGAAGGCTAATTTTGGAGTTTTGGCTTTATTTTGTATTATATTTAGTGAAGAAAGGATGTCAAGTTTGTTAAAAGTGCAGTATATTGAGTTCTGTGAGTTTCAGAATTGGAGACTTAAGGTATTGTGAGTATTGTTAAGGTGACGAGAGAAATTCTGAGCCTCAATATTCTACAAGTATTGCATTTCACTCCAGATTGTCTCAAAGTAGTATTTGCTCAGCATACAGTTGCTAAACAAATGCTGAATTTAGATTTGCAGTGTTTGTAGGAAGTAAAAGATAACAAATTGAATTAATGTTTAAAAACTTGTTTGGGGAAACAATCTGGAACTTGCTAAACCCCCTTAGAATTAGGTTTAAAAACTAGTAGGCTTAGAGCAAGTGGTTTGATAGCGATGTGGGCTATCTGGAACCTTGTGTGAGGGACATTTACATGAGGGTGCTGTAGGGTATCTGAGTTGTCAGCATGGAGCTGTTAGATACAAGATAAAGTTTACTGGAGGCCTGCATTCTTCTGAAGTGGAAAAAAAGTGGGCAGGATAAATCTTAAGCAGAGGTAGCTGAGCAGTAAGAGAAGGGACAGCCTTTGTTGCTAATGTGCAGCTTTGCTGGAGATTGTGTGTGTTTATGTACACCCCCATGCACAAAGCATGCCTGGACAACCAACCTGTTACATGGAGTGTAATGACTGAACAAGGTCTCTGTCCTAAGGGTTTTTACAACCTGGTGATGACAGACTGTGCATTCAGTTCAGGTTACAAGTCAGAATCTCTCAAGTTTGGTCTCTTTCCTTGTGAGTCTTTTGACCAAGAATACCTTAATTTTTATCTGGTTGCCTTTCCAGTCCCAACTGTTGGCATTCCTTTCAAAGGACACATCCCACAGCTTCTGTGTGGTTTGTATTCTGTCTAGGAGTCTTAATTCTTAGAACAGCAGCAGCTTTTAAGTTTATTTGCAGGGAAGCGAGGACAGGATGTGGGCAGAAGAGTTTTATGGTGTGTTACTTAACACTAATTGTTACTGTATCATAGGCCAAGTAGCCTATAGTTAGCATG
This sequence comes from Nestor notabilis, assembly GCF_000696875.1. Taxonomy (NCBI): domain Eukaryota; kingdom Metazoa; phylum Chordata; class Aves; order Psittaciformes; family Psittacidae; genus Nestor; species Nestor notabilis. The sequence goes on along the minus strand of NW_009927592.1, from coordinate 33,428 downwards.
AGCACCTGAAATAGCACTAGAGGTCTTTGTTTAAGCACCTGAGTCACATTGCAAGTACCAAAGGCTTGCTGTTATTACTACAAAAACTTTTTGTTGCATGATTTCTAAATAAAGAATGCTTATTAAAGCTGTCAGTAATAATGATTATTTCTTCCTTTAAAAAAAAAAAAAACCAAACAAAAAACTCCAACTGGCTTGTTAAAGTCTTAAATGATAGGCACATATTTTTAGTTAAGCAATCTTGAAAACTATTTTCAGGATGCATAGCTGCATCTTCGTGATACTTCATAGTGTTCCACGAGGAGGCATCTAACTGTTATCAGGAAGATTTTTCTAGTTAACATCTAAAAATGTTTTTATAGATTTAATAGTGGGAGAGTCAAATCAGAGTTCTTGCACAATAGTAGTTCAAGATGTAGTGAGAGGCAGTATGCAGTAATACAATAAACATAAAATACATGCAGTCCTGAATGTAATTGTTCAATGTATATGTATTGGTACTGTCCTTCAGGCAGGACAGATATTATCTACCGTTAGTTCCTGTTGTCTTCAGGAGAGAAAGGGAACAAAATTTCAAAGACAACATCTGGGAGATGATGTGTCTTAAGTATTTGTTCATATGAAAAAAAAGATACCTGCATCAATGTATGGCTTCCATAAGTGAAGTGGGTAAAGTCATTGAAATTGTTTATGGTAATAGTCAGCTAGTGAATCACATTCAGCAACTGATATGCCTGTGGTATCTCTGTCTCAAATGAAACATTTAATTCCTATAAATTTTAACATTGAAAACATTGAAAGAAGAATTGGGACCATGTGGTTGTGGAAAAAACTGGAAGTGGTTACTATTCTGAGAATTTATTATCTGCAGGAAATGCTTTCAGGGGATATTCAGGAATTACCATGTGTTTTTTTTTTTTTTTTTTTTGACAACTACTTGAAAGAAAAAGCCAAGAGATACTCCTCAACCCAGTCAGGATCACTGTTCTTTGTAACAGTCTATATATTGAAGTAAAAAAAAAAAGAGTTGGAGCCAGTATCCCAGTCATCATATTCTCAGCACAACTGATTTTGCTTGATAGGTATGGCTAAAAAGTATGCAAGTTAGCATTGCTGTAAGAATGAACTCTTGAAGCTCACTGAATGAGGTTCTCGATTTCAGCAAACAAAGCAAAAGGTTAGTATTCCTGCAGTACTAACAATTTCAAGTAATTGGGAATCAAAGAATCCTAGAACCATGGAACGGTTTGGGTTGGGAGTGACCTTAAAGCTCATGCAGTTCCAACCCTCTCTACCATGGGTGGGCAGGGTCACCTTCCACTAGACCAGATTGCTAAAAGCCCCGTCCAGCCTGGCCTTGAACACTTCCAGGGATGGCGATGAATGCACTGAGTATTTCTACTAGGACATGTTTGCCATTAAAGGACTTCATTTCCATCTGAAAATGTTTACTCTTATGTTCATGTTGGAATCTGGCAGGTGGAATTTTGCTGGATCTTCTTCTGTTGGAGCATGTGACCCTGCTGTTTATTTGCAAAACTCTCCCCTTTACCCTTTTGAGAATGAACTGTGGTTTTGTTTCCATTCAGTGTAGTCGCCTGCTGTCCAGTTTATTATGCTTTGCTGTGTTCTTCCTTCAAGAAACTCTAAAGTTGGTATTATTGCAGTTAGGAGGTCAGTGAAACTGGAAGGACAAAGGAAAAAAATGAGTTGCTGAGTTTAACTCCCGTTGAGCTGACAGTTGCAACATTATAAATCCCATAGGCCTTCGTCTCTGCTTATTTACTTCATTTAATTATGCATTCATTATGACTAAGACACATTACTGCCGCGTTTCCTGAGATTCTGTGGTAATGTCTGGAGTAATCCAGTTGTGCAGAACAACTCAGTGTAGGATTTGACTTCTCCGTTCTGGGATGCTCTGGATAAGCTGGAGTTTTTGATGATAAAACTACAGTAGGTTATGTGACTGTAGCAGCCTCTTCTGTTATATCTGTAAACTACGCTTCTCATAGGTGAAAACCCATCTGCTTTATATGACTGAAAGAACCTGATGAGATAGGATTATGGGAATGAAGACACACTCTGCATCTGCGCAGCTGCGACCTAAGCAATAAGAAAAGGTGCTCAGCTTCCATTTCTTGGTGAAGTATTTACATGAATATTTTGAAATGGTCACTGAAGCATTCCCAGATGCTTCAGATACCCTCCACAACATACCAGCTGTTGTTTGTACTTTAAATACATAACTTTGGAGCTGTGTTTGCAATAGCACTTGATTCATACCTGGAAACAATGGTGCAGAGGCATTTTCAAGTTTAAAATGTGCTTATATATTTTGATTTGGCTTTTAAAGAAGGCCATAAAAGGGTTTTGTTCAAGTATTTCTGTTTCTTGGTTTAGGCATGCATGGCCCCAGGTCCAGCCAGTAGTGACGCTATGCACATAGTCTCAGTAGCACACAAATACAGGTTTTCAGCATGTACGTGTGTAAATACATAGTTGGCCACCACATTAGCACAGAAAACACTAATGCAAGCATAGCCAGTGCAAATGGCCTTACCCTATTGCAGTTTCTGTATGGTAGAGCTGCATGTCTAGTAGCGGCAAAAACATGCATGGATATAGTGTGTATCTTTCCAGTTACTGGGTTTAGACATACGTTCTTCCCCAAAACTAGCCCTTGGCTTCCTTTATCCTCCATTGCCTCGTGTGCACACATGCATACATTCACACTCAGCCACCAATCCCAAACACCACAGATTCTTCAGCAGCTCACTTGGACCCGCCTTTTCCTCCAGCTGCCGACTCCTTCAGTTACACCGCTTGGACAGTCTGCCCCGTTCCTGGTTCCCAGGCCACACTGTTGGTTTGCTTGCTAGTCCAGTGTGGTACTCCCTGTGATCACATCCTGACCTGCAAAAGCTTACTTGCTCTGTTGTTTGTACTCTGGCCTCTGTGATCTGTGAACTACTTGGCTTACGTAGATGCACATACACACTGAATAGAGCCCCAGGAAAAGAGTTACAGGAGACTAATGGGCATACAGGACAGCAGTGTACAGCTAGGCATGCATACTGACCTACAACCTTTTCACAGATGACCTGTCCTTCTTGTCCCCATTGTCTGTTTTCCCATGCTTGTTCTTCTCCAAGTCATTTTGATCCCTTCTTTTCCTCACCTTTGGTTTCTTCCCTAAACATCGTATAACAAGATTTGTGCAGTCCCCAGGTGCTTTTCCCCTGCACCCTGTGATAAATCTGGTAGCCCTGTAAGCAGTCTCAATCTGAAAAGTATCGCGGAGAAGCCCAGTGGTGGTGGGGACATGGGGAGAGCCCATAGTTCTGTGATAGCCCTGGGAGCAGCTGCTAAGGGTGTTTCAGTGGTTTCCCCCCCATCTGCAAGTATGACTCTCTGCTCCTTTGTCTGTGCGCAGAACAGCTTTTTATTGCATAATATAATAGGGTTAACTTTGATATGTGCTGGCAAATAATCTGTTTAATCATTTGCAAAGCCAGTTGAAAATGTGTGATAGAAGTTACTGGCTGGCCACAGAGGTGTGAATTAAAGTGATACTATTAGAAACTCCATACATTTGAAATGTTACCTCAAAGCAATGTGTTTTAATAGCAGCAGGAACTGGCATAATGCTAGAATGATTGCATGAAACTTTCTGGAACAGGCTTTGATAACAGGCTTTGGTAACAGTGTTAATACTGTAACCTTCTTGCAATTGTATAGAGACTCCTTTTTTAGATTTTAAAAATAGATTTAGCTCATACTTGTATGTTGAAACATCTTGAACATATGTTCATCTATATGTTGAAAGTTGATAAATCCTCACTTTCCTCTAGTAAGAATCATGAAGGGATAGTTAATCTCTGATACACAGAGTAAACATTGGACATCTTAAGAAACAGGGATTTATAGACAAAGTCCCATCACTTTAGAGCATGTTTTTTGTGGATTTATAGTATGCCTGGAGAATGAGGCAGATTATGACATGGGCCTTAAAGTGTGAGGTACTTGGTGATATGCGGGATTTGGGGATTAAAAAGAAGGATGTAAATAGATATTAGTTATTTTCTTTGACAAGATAAAAGTAACTGTTAGTGTGCATGTGTTTTGGTAAAGAAATTGCATTTGAAAAAAATGGTGAATCCAGCATGGTACTTCTGGAGGGTTGCATCAGTGAAGTGATTTTGTGTCATGGTTCTGGGGAAGAGAAGCAGGTCTACTCATTCTTCTCTCTTGAGGATTACAAGCCTAAGTAATAGCTTCTCCAAAACATACTGTTGTGTTGCACTGGACTATTTTAAGAAACTAGTAAACAGGATCGAGACTTGATTTTTAGAGAATGTATAATAAATAGAAGTTGAGATTCTGGGACTGAAAATAAATATTTTGATAATAGGTGGTAAAAGTTGTTTACACTGTGTTTATTGCATGCTACTTTGATGCTTTTAAATATATCTCTAAAGATCATAAAACCCAAAGGTTTTGCAGCACTTGGAACTTGATAAAGTTGGTTTATACTTCTGTTTATTTGAGCCTGGTGGCTTTTTTTTTTTTTTTTTTTTTTTTTTTTTTTTTTTTTTTTTTTTTTTTTTTTTTTTTTTTTTTTTTTTTTTTTTTTTTTTTTTTTTTTTTTTTTTTTTTTTTTTTTTTTTTTTTTTTTTTTTTTTTTTTTTTTTTTTTTTTTTTTTTTTTTTTTTTTTTTTTTTTTTTTTTTTTTTTTTTTTTTTTTTTTTTTTTTTTTTTTTTTTGTAGAGACTGCAGTAAATGCATAGCTCAGAGATGAGGTTTCAAGTGTCAGGAATGTAAGTATCTTCTATTTTTACACTTGACCTCATTTCTATTTTCTTTTGCTAAAGGCAACAGGCGTATGTTGTTCTGTTGCTGCTGGAAGTGAGTTATTTAAATAACTTGAAATGTTTGTGTGCAGTAAGCTTTTGAACTTTGGCACTGGTTGAAATAGTCAATATTTTGTCATGGGCCACATGTTGCCTACAGAAAATTATATGAACTGTGACTGGATCTGCTTAAGAACTGTAGCTGCAGAAACTACATTTGTAGTAAAGGTTAGAAAGTATGCTTCAGTTCTTGTACTAAACTTGCTTGTATTTCATTATAAAAGAGGATTCTACCTCTGCAGTTGTTACTGGTTGTTCTCTGAAGGTGGTACTGACAGTAAAGGAGTATCATATTTTACTGTGGTTTATTACCTTCTGGTCACCAAAAACTAAATTATTAAGCCTTTCCTGAGGGAGAAATGGGTTTTGTTTCAAAAAATATGATTTTGCTTGCTCTTTATGTCAAAGTGTCTTTGTTGCCTGATGATTAGGATAATGTTAAAATTTGCAGAAATGTTTGTCATTTGTATACCTTTTGCCTTTTCAGACTAAACAGATTAGATATTTTAAGTGGTTTTTTTACACATCTCTACAGCTCTTCCAATGTTTAACATATGACTGTAACGGCTTATATAAACCTTCTTAAAAAGAGTATTCTGTTAAATACCTGTGTACAAATCTGTGTATTGTGACAATGAGTTTTGCAGTCTGGTCACTCTTTAGCTCACTAATTCCTGTGAAATATGTGCACAGACAGCCGTTTCTCTTCTGAAAAAACAGGTGCACGACCAAACTCGGTGAATATCAGACATCCATATCTAACTGTCACTGATTCATATCCATCTTATGAAGTCCTCATATTCTAGGCTTGCCAGGGAAGAAGCTGTTACTACCTGGTAACTGCTCTTTTTCTCTGGGTCTTTCTAGAGAAGCTTCTCATCTTTTGCCTTTCTCCTAGCCAGCCTGTGATAAAGTACTCTGGCTTATACTGGGCAGACTTTAAATAGTTGTAGCCTGGGAATAGACAGAGTTGTAGGCACACCTCTGAGGATCCAAGAGCTTTGAAAAGTGTGCTATAAGAGGACTGCCATGTTTTTTTAATGGACACTCCTGTCAGAGGAAGGATAGGGGATCTTCTGTTATGTTGGACATTGGGTTAAGCTGACATCCTTTGCTTACGAGACCGTTTAGTAGAACTTTGACAGGTCACTAAGCCACTTTGGGTTCCCGAGAGATGAGACTCTTTAGTGCAGTGTCTTACAAATAAAGCAACACCAAATGCTGTCGACTGGTGTGGGTGTAAAAACTATTAATTAAAATCTATAATTGATGGGATACTATAGGGCACACCATTCATTCATAAAGGTATATATACAGCCTCTTGAGATGTAATCACCAGTTTGCATATAGCTGGCCTCTAATGGTAAGCAAGAGACTGGCAACTATTGCATTGTAGGCATCTGTCACTGGGCGGAAAAAAACGTGCTATGCTTGCTTTGCTCAAGTACTGTTAGCAGACATTGTCTAATTCCACCATTCAAGCTGCGTTGCACGCTGCAGTAGACACTGTTAGTCAGGTATTCAGACTTTAGTTAGCAGTTAACACTACTCTCTGAAGTTCTTAAAATAATTCAAGTTTTTGTTTTTGTTTTTTAAACTTACAGTATCACTAGACAAACGCATGAATTCTAATTCTTTGTTTTTCTGATGGTACTAGCTAACAGCATCTTGTTGCTCTGGAAAATGAATTTCAGGGCACATAAAAGGCTATTTTCTTATCAGCATTTCCATTTATTTGCTTCAGGATATGAGGAGGAGCTGCTCTAGGGACTGAGTAGCAACTGGTTACTAATACTGTCCATCAGTAATGGATAAACTCTTTATGCCTGGCAGACAAACGTCTGCGCAGGTTAATGTCAGGTGCTTAAAATCTCATGAGGCTTTTGCAAAGATGGGCTAATCGGAGTATTCTGGAACTGTCTGTCAGCTCATCAGCCTCTAGTCCAGGGAGGCTTTTTCATTTTACAAATAAGAGCGTTTCTTAACAAATGTTTTAGGGCAGGTACTGGCTAAACTAAAACTTACCGTGAAATTAGATACTAGCAAATTGAGAAGGCAGTGTTTCTGTGCTTGTTCCCAGTGTAAAGCTTTTTGTAACATGAATGACTAGACTCGTAATGTTTGTACTTACGAAAATGCCTAAGTTCTCATGTATTTGAGGGGGGAAGGGGAATAATTTTGGTCAGATGATGAACAGGTACTCTTCACTGTCAATTCACGAGTCAGTAAACTGGGGCAGTGGGACAGCTTTCCTGTCTCTCAGCAGGGAGTATTTGCAGGACATAATTAAGAAGGGTCAGTTAGTGGCCCAGAGGGTATTCTATCATGTGAACACTGAAGCTGAGTCTGTGGTGATCATAGTGACAACTATTGCAGAATCATAAGCACAGCCGTAAATAGACAGAGACCGCAGCTGAGGACTTGCTCTCAGAGAGAACAGGGCTGCTTTAGTACACCTTTAAATTTCAGAAACTATCCTGTACTCTAGGTTTCACCCCAGTATGGCAAAGTATGCTTCTAGTTATCTCAGGTGGAAATAGTGTACTCTTTTATTTCTCTGTTTGGAAGTAGGCATTTGGAACACATTTATGTGCTGTCGCAGGTGGGAAACTTGGAAGAAGAAACTGCTTCTGAAGCCTGGGAGGCTCAGCTTTGCAAATGTATTTTGATTTCCCAGATCTGAAGCAGTAAGGAGGACTAAGTCAAGATGTGGTATTAATCTATGCATTAGAAGTTCCATCCAGGAAGTATGTAGGATTCTTTACTTGGTAATAAAAGGTAATGAATTTTAAAGTCTTTATCAGCATACCTGAAAACAGGTCTAGCAAGTGGAACTGATATATAGAAAATATTCCTTTCAGCATTCAATCCTTGCCATTGTATGAAGAGGCTAGGTAGTATTTCAGGTAAGAAAAACAAATCCAGTACAGAAGGAAACATAGACTGGGAAAGTAATGTATCTGTGAATTGTCTTCTTTGTAGTTCATTTTTAAAAGGTAAGGAAAAAAGTCAAAATATTCAACAGACATTCAGCAAGGTTAGTCCAAAAATTACACCCTTGTATAACAACCAAGGTCAGGGTCATTTGATCATACAATCTGTGCTGATGTGCTTGTTACTGTTTGTGACTCCACTATTTGTGGAGTGCCATAAGCTTCAGTGCATCTTCTGAGAGCAATGTAGTACCATGTGTGCTGTTTGGTGTGTTAAGGTAACTGGATGTGAAGGAAGAGTGAGATCAAGTAAACACCTGGAATCCTGTATAAACAGCTGTTGAAGGCCTAAACAGGCGGATCAGGGCTTAGGCTTACATCAGACTTGACAAACATTTTCTGCCCAAGTAGGTCAATGCAATTCAGGTTAAGTCAGTAGTTGTAGCTGTTTACATTCACTTGGCTTAGCGTTAATCCTGTGGTTTGTTCCTTGTTCCATTGCTATTATTACAAAGAACCTTGAAGTATGCTTTGTGGAGTGCATTACATCAGAGAGAGCTGACTGTACTTGTTTTCGTACTTCTTTCTGTTTAACTTGAAGAGCTGCTTGAAGTGATCCACGGAGTAGTAAGTTAGGAGTGAATGTTTTTGAGTGAGACAAGTCTATAGACTTCAAAAACATTCATTTCCAAGAGAGTTTTCCGTAATGCACCAAGTAGTGTGTTACTATATCCTGAAAACAACAGTTGTCTTTTTTTTTTTTTTTTTTTTTTTTCTGAACTGTTTGGAGTGACAAAACAAATAGCTGTGAAAGAGAAGGCAGTTCAAGTAGTATCTAATTTTCCAAAGCACTTAGACTTTTTATTGCCTTCAATAGCAGTTTAGCAGCGAGGCATATGTATGAAAGTTTAAGAAATGTTTGAAAGTGCTTCATGCTGAAATACCTATGTGTCCCATAGTATTTTGATTTTTGTAGTCACCTACTACAGTTACCTCCAACACGCACTTCAAATCTTGGTTTTCTCCAGCCTTTGCCTGGTGAAGTTAATGTTACAGTTTCTCTTTTACTTTCGGATAGTAATCAATCGTTCTGTTTATTCAGAACA
>NW_009927592.1:18808-24445 GCF_000696875.1 Nestor notabilis | reverse complement strand
AAATCTTACACTTGGCTGTTTCACTTGGTGTTGAATTTCTTCTTGGTGTGGCACTGTTACAATACTTGGGAGGAAAGGGGAAGCTAAATGAAAAATGGAGTCTTTTTGTTGTAGGAGTTGCTGGACAAAATGAGAACAGGCAAAACATGATCATGAGTTCATTACAGCTGCAGGAGTGGCACAGATTGCGTCTGAACAGAAGTAGGTCTAACAGTTGGTTGGTGGCCTGGGAAACTTTAAACCTCTCCTGATCAGAGTGGTGTTGCTGACTTCTACTATGAGTAAACTGAAACTGTTAAATGAACTAAAGTGTTTCAGGCCCTTGTGTGCTTTCTGTGGTTAATTCCATCCTATTGACAGTCACAGAATTTTCCTTTTGGGGAGAACTTAACAGCTGACTCCTATGCTTATATTAATGCATAGTTCAGTGATGTATTGTTTCTTCCCCTTCCTGGGCTAAGGGGGAAGGTTCACCAAGCAATTTTGTATGTCATCTGAGTTTTAAAATAATGTATTACAGTCTTGATTCAGTGTGGTATGCTCCAGGCCGGTACCGTAGCAAAAATAGTTCTGAGGAGGAGACTGGAAATATGCCTGATCCCATTAATTATATTTTCTTCTTTCTATTTTTAATCCTTTGAAGCAACATAAAAGTCAAGTCAGTAGTCTCAAATAACTTGGATTTTTAAGGAGTCATCTTTGGAGTCAGGATGTATCAGTATCACAAGATACTGTCTTTGTAAGATACTTGACTTTGTATGGATTTAGCAGAGGCAAGGTTTTGTCTGTCAAACTAATTAATTACTAATAGTATGGTATTTAATCTGTATTTAAGAGAGTGTGTAAGTCCTTAGTCACAAGACCTAAAGAATTAAGTTGAAGAGCAAATGTAGTTGTAAAAATTCTGAAACATGCAAAACTTTTGCTCCTTTGAGAGCTGGCAAAAAAAAACTTGGCAAATCTTACATCTAGTTACTAACTTCTCAGTTTTGTGTAGCTCATAAAATAGATTCACATGGCCAAAGAACACCTGTTCAATTAAAGTGACAATACTGAAAATAAGTGAGAAATTATGATAATGAATTAAAATTGGTTACAAGTTAGGTCATAAACAGGTCAGAGTTGTGATACAGTTCTGTGGATTTTTATAGACATTGGAAAGTGTGACATTTAATTTTTACTGTGAACATAAACTTCAAGACAAAGTGTTTCAACTTGTGAAAAAATTCATGAATAACATGAACAAGGTTTTTTTTTTTTTAATTGTAGTCAGTTCTAATCAGTGAATGAACTTTTTTATTCAAGTCTATATTGAAATTTTAACTCTTAAACTATTACTTTTTGTGTCGGTTTCTGTATTCCAGAGATTCCTAAACCTAAAGGTAGTCGCTGTATTTTATTGTTATGCACCCTTCCTTTCTTCTGAAATTTATGTAGCTTTTGGTGTAGTACGCATCAGAATGCTACTTGTGCTGTTTGTGAACTGCATTTTAGGTATCTGTGAACTTCACAGGATGCCCTCTGTGAGCTTTGTAGCTATGTAAAAGTTTTATCTTAGGATGTTCTGCTCTCTTTATTTTGGTCCTGGGTCAGCTGTCACAAGAAAAGCTTTGATTAACTGGCCCTTTTTCTCTGGCTGTGCTAAAATAGCTTGTGAGGTGGTTTCTTATATGTATTTAGACCAGTAGAAAATGTATCTGACTTCACAGATCTATTATGTCTGTTAGAAGCAGATATTTTCCTTTCATAAGGTAAAAGTTTACAAAACTGAAAGCATTGAAGGAAAGTAAAATATAAAAAAAACCCCTTCTCTGCAGCATAAGAGTTCACTTTTCATGTTTTGGTTTTTAACAACACCTTCCACTTGAGTAGCATTTTTGCTGTATGTCATAGCTGTAGAGTCCAGAGTAGAGCACCATAGTTGATTGGTGAAAGAAAGCAAGATACCTAAAAAGCAAACAGTATCACTGCCTACATAATGTCACCTTTTCCAGCCAGGGACAAAGTATCCAGAGTAAGACCCAACCTTCAACTGCTCTTCCAACTAACCACTGTTCTGTTGCATAAGCATCCCGTTCTTGAGAGGAGGCTCTTGTTTTCTCGCCAACTTTCCACAGTGTCATGCTGCATACCAGACATTTTCTGTTCTTGCCTGTGAGATTCACTGTGATAAGCATTAACGAAGGTGAAATGCTTGGTGGGTGTCATCAGTAGAAAATCTTGTGATACCAAGCTGACAGATAATGCCAAGAATATAAAATAACAAAATATCTGAAGAAGTTAATTCTGTTTTAGTGTAGTGGCTATATTCAAATTAGTAAATGTTATTTATGGGAAAGAAATCTTATGTGAGACTAGTAAAGACGTCATTTAATAGAAACGATACAGCTTTAGGTGGGAAGAACAGCCTTTTACCGTGTGAGGGGTTTGTTTACGTGTGCTCACCAGCTGAGCGTAGATACTTGGTGAAGTTCTCCATCTGCTGGTGCGAGGTGGTGCATGCATTCTGCAGTTAGGGCTGGAAATGGTGTTCTATTCCTGTTGTTCAAATGTAGCTGCAGCATTAGTCTCCGACTCTTCAGTCCTTGCATTTACTTTTTCAGTTAAAATTATTTCCAAACATTTCTCAAGACAATCATGAACTTTTTTAGGGTTATTCTGTTGCAAAAAACTATTGCTTTAGTCACTGTAGAACTTGCTATCTATGACTTGGTTCAGTAGTTGATTGAACTTTTAGGTGTGATACAAGTGCAGACAAGCAAGCAGGGCTGGAATATATTTATAAATTATTTTTTATTTAAAAAAATTCTCCCAAGTTCCACACTTCCTGTTTAAATTATCCTTCAGTTTTTTCACAATTAGAAAGGGACATTCTTGCGTAATTAAACATACACAGGCGTACTTAGTCTGCTGTGGAACACTGGGATGTTAAGTGTGAAATCTGTGTTGCGGTGATCCCCACAGCGTAAAAGTGGGAGCCAGCTTCATTCTGATAACTTAAATGACCTTGTGCATCTGGATTGTGTTTGTGAAATAGGCATGCACAAAACAGGAATTTGCTGAATTGCATTGGAGTGTTCTTGGATAAAAGATGGAGTATTCTCAGATAAAAGATTACTTTGTATTTTTAAAAAAAAGTGTTTGGTGAAATATGCTTGTTTGAAGAGGCGGGGGAATTTATTTAAAAGGTGATACTTAGCAATGCAATTAAAGAGTCAGCATGTGTCTGGGTTTGTTTTTTTTTTTTTTTTTTTTTTTGTGTGTATGTGTGGTTCTTTTCTTTTTTAACAGTTACCTAGAGCATGCATCAGCCTCATGATGGTCTTTTCTTTTGGCTATCTAAGCTGACTTTGTAATTAATGTTAACAATTGGCTCAGTATGGGTGCTCTATTTAGAAGTGGTGGATTAAACTTCTTTCTTTTCCTTTCTTCAAGTCTTCTGTTGCTATTTTCTTGGTAATTCGTGCACCATTAACATTTTAACATCTGGATTTTAGTTGTTTAGTGATAATGTAATAACTGCAGATAAAATACAGATCTGAAGGAATAACTTTGAAGTGAATATGCTGTGTAGAATTAATCGAAGTTGCTAATCACTTAAGAGCTAGCAAGCTCTTGAAAACTTTTAGGTACTTAAGGAATTCTTACTCCTCTAGTGAATATTGTAAGCATTAGGAGGAGCTCAGGTATGCAGAGGGATTTCCTGTGCTGAATCCAGAACAGAGCAATGTGTGTTTGTGTCTGCACTGGTATTCTGGTTCAACTCAGAAGTGAACATCTGAGAAGTATTTCCTGGATATCACCACTCACCTCGCCTTGTCTCCCACTGAGGGGTGATTTCAAAGCATATAAATCCAGTTCCTTTAAAATGTAACTAAATTGGTACGTGCTCTCAAGTGCTAAGTTCTCAGGATGGGACTACAGCAAGTCCAAAGGTAGTTGCTGTTCGCCCCAGATATGTGTAATATATGTGATAGGTTCTTAGCGTTGTAATATTTTCAATGTCACTGTAAACTCTTATGCTGCATTACCTGCTAATGTAGATAGCCTGTGTCTACATACTAAAACCAAGCTGAAAACATTTGAAGGGATCGAAGGGTAGAATTTTGATTAAATACAAGCCATCCTGACTCTTAGTAGTTCTGCTTCATAAAGTGATCCAATACTAATAATAGTTCATCACCTTCTAAGAGTTGTTGATTTGTTTCTCTTTTGAAACTCAAGTTATGTAAACATGTCTATTTTCCAGGATTCATATGTGATGTGCTTCTGAAAGAAGAACTGAGAATCCATTACATACTTCCACTTTTGGGGAAACTCTTCTCCTAATGTATTTTGCAAACTAATTGAATTATCATAGAAATTCAGCATGGGAGGAGCTGTGAGTGCTGGAGAAGACAACGATGACTTAATTGATAACTTGAAAGAAGCTCAGTACATTCGCACTGAGAGTGTGGAGCAAGCCTTCAGAGCAATTGATCGTGGTGATTATTATCTGGAAGGACACAGGGACAATGCTTATAAAGACTTGGCCTGGAAGCATGGAAATATACACTTGTCAGCACCCTGCATTTATTCTGAAGTCATGGAAGCGCTGAAGCTTCAGCCTGGATTATCATTTTTAAATCTGGGTAGTGGAACCGGATACTTGAGTACAATGGTGGGATTAATACTAGGTAACTTCAACTTTTTATTTTAATACAGTGTTTCTCCACTATACAGGGTTATACAGGCCCTTTAAAACTTTTCTTTTTCTTCTTTAAAAAATGACAGTACTACACTCAAGACCAGGTGTTTGAGATGTGTTGTTAAAAATACTGTATGTTATCTACAAGCTGTTCACTGACACTGTTGTTCAGTGACAATTCATGGAGTGTTTTGAAAGAGGTGATTGTTCCTGTTTGCCTTTCTATAGTCTAAAATTCTCATTTAAGTGGAAATAGTCCTTTTGTTGTTCAAAAGGAAAAGGCATAAAGGAACAATTTTTGAGAAGTATATTTAGAATACAGAGCATATTTACCAATAAATAGTTTCATTTTTTACAAATTAATTTCATTACATGAAATAACTTCATTTATTTTAGTATGTAGTTTTGATATGTATCATTTTATTGACTGTATTACATGGAGTTTTTGTATTTCTTTGGTTGCAGAAACTGGTCTTATTTTTTAAAGAGTAGAAATTATCCGTAGTAGTACTTAACAAACATGATCTGTTGGCATCTCCAGCAGTGTCCTTTGTTCCAGTTAATATCAAGCAATTCAAGATATTCCACTGTTAACTTGTGGAAATGGGAATTATATTTATTAATAGGTAAAAATAATACTAAAAAAAATACCTACTCTATTAGAGTGTTGCTTTGCCCTTTTCAAGATTGTTTCTGATTGGGAGTATGTATTTCTAATTAGATTGTAAGATTCTAAGTTCAGTGTTCCATTATTAAAACAATTAGTGAATATTGCTGCATTTTTTTTTTCTCTAAAGTGTTTGCTCAGGGTAGCAAGTAATGGTATTAATTTATTTCTCTGCCATGTGGAAAGCTTTATTATTTCATTATTCTTTCTTAGCTATGATGTTTAAAAAAGAAAATGTTTCTCGTATATTGCACTTATACCTGTGTATTAATCTGACAACTTT
>NW_009927592.1:4625-18793 GCF_000696875.1 Nestor notabilis | reverse complement strand
GACAACTTTTGAGTGGCTGTTGGTTATTGTTGAATGCTCTGGGTTTGACCTCTCCTTCTCAAGCAGAATTCCTGTCCTTCAGAATATTCTATGCAGAGTTGAAGAAATTAAACAGGAAAAGACTTGTCTTCTGCAGAGGGTGAGGATTGGCTGACAGCCCTTGAGGAGCACAGTTACACTGCAGATGTTCCCACACAGCCAGTTCAGGTGCTGATATTTCTCTAGAAGTGCTGAGGAGCGTGGAGCAAGCGACTGCTCAGCTACTTACAGGAGTAGACTTGCCATGTTTCTGTAGTGCTATACCTAGTCTCTAAAGTCTACTTGGTATTCTAATGTGGTTTGAGCACTTGGCTGAGACATGGAAGGTGTAAAGACAATTTGTGTGCCTTTATTATATTTTTACTCTACTCCGTTTGATTATATGTAACTAGTAATTTTATCATTCTTTAGTGTAACTTTTAAACCAGGGAACAGCTGTTTTGACAAAAAAACCCCAAAAAACCAAAAAAAACCCCAGAAAAATCCACACTCAGGTAAACATTAAGTATAGCAACATACTAAAACCCCTCCACCACTCCATTAAGATTAAATTGACTGTTGCTGATATTGTTAAAACAGAAATGTGGTTTAGACTAGTTGGTGGAATTTCTAGCTCGTTATGCTGAAAGAGGCCAGTTGACTTTGGACAGTGGCAGAGAAGTTGGTTTCACACTTTTAAACCAGCTGACCTTTTGCTTTAATGTACAGCTGTGATTTTTATTTAATTTAATTTTTTTTCCTGATCAGAGAACATGTTTATCATATTTCTGTTCAAATTACAAATACTATGGTGTATTCTGATGTGGTGTCTTGTATTCATAGATTTAATTCCAAGCTGTTGGAGCAATCGACATTTACAGGTTTTTAGGTCTTTGTTTTTCAAAATTGATTATTGAAAGGAACATATGTGTTAATTTTGGGATGGATGATGTTTCATTTTTAAAATTAATTTTAAATTAATGGCAATTATTTTTTTAATTAAAGAAAACATACCTTGGATGCTGTTGCGTGCTCTAAAACTGTAACTACACTGCTTAGAAACTTCATGGTCTCTTACTATGCAGTAAATAATTAAACGGCTCGGAAATGATCATGTGTACTAATGCTTTTCTCAGTGTGATAGATAATAAACTAAATTTACAGTAGGTGTGAGTGTCAACAGGAGGTACTTGCTTTTCCAAGTTCTAAGAATATTCCTTGGTTGATCTCTTGCCTGCCAACAGAGAGCTTTTATGAGCACTGCGTATGGTAACTTAGTGGATTGGTTTTATTTCACCTAGTAGAAAATGTTCTATATTATGTTAAGAATTACAGTTATTCATCAGCTTAGTGGCATATAATATTTTTTTCTTGCAGTAAAATGGAAGCTTTCTCAGTAACTCTAAGTCTGTTTTATTAATTGGTTTCCTAGAAAAGACAAATTGAATTTTGATTGGAGTAGCATCTTTGAGCTAAATATTTAAGAAAGATTTAGAATGCAGTAGAGGATATAAATACAAGGTTTGTCTGATCTTACTGATGTTTACTTTCGCTTCTTCCCCTTTTCCAATTCTGTGCTCCAGTGACTGAAGTCCCTGGGCTACTTGTGCATGTTAAATATAGAATCTCCACAGCAAATGTGACTATCTGATTCAGATTCTTTCCTGATGTGGATAATCCCCATAATACTGTGTCACGATTTTTTTCTTGTTCCTGAAAAATAGCATTAACTATTGACATACTTACTGATGTGGAAATATACTTGGACCAGTTATAGAAAAGCAGTGTTACAGTTGTCATAAGTTAGCATAATGTAGGAAATTTCAATGTTCTAGATGGAAATTAATTTTATAAGTAAATGGGGAGCAGACTTCTGATTTTGGAACCTGCAAAATAGCAGATGTGGCTAAGGGATATAATACCCAATCTCTCAAATTGTCAAAAGCTGTGATTTTTTGACATAAGAACTTCAAAATCTAAAGACCCAAATTCAGACTAAATTATAATTTGAAGATACTGTATTCTAACTAAAACAGTTGAATAAGAAGTTTCTCAGACTCTTCCCCCTCCCCCCCACATGCTAGTGAAGAAAATTCATTCTACAGAATTGTTTTACCACAGTTCTGTCCCTGTTCTTTCATTGATCCTTTGGCCTTTTACCTTCCGTGTAAGCTTTGGTAATACAGATGCAAAAAATAACTTTGTCTAGTGGTGTTGGGAGACTCCTGTGTTTTATGTGATGTTAGTGGTTTCACATATGAAAGGTGTAATACTGTTCCATTCAGTCATGCTGTGCTTAAAGGAAAAAAAACTAAACCCAAGACAAACCAACAAAACCCACCCTGCTGTTTTTATTTACAGGACCTTTTGGGATAAATCATGGAATAGAGCTTCATTCAGATGTGGTAGAATATGCCAAGGAAAAGTTGGAGAGCTTCATAAAATACAGTGATAGTTTTGATAAGTAAGTATCTAATTTGTCTAGTTCACTTTGCAGCAGTGTTTTTGTTTGTAAACTGAGTGCCGTCATTGCTTGAGTTTAGGGAGGGGAGAAGAACAGCATCACACAACCAAAACATAAAACTTCCAATTTGTGAGACTAGTTGATGAGGTAAGTGCTTAAGAAAGCACTCTTTAGAAGTGTGGAGTATTTCTGCTGTGTAATAATTAACAAAATTGGTATGTGCACATTGGCACATGTATGTATGTGCATGTACATGGGTGTCTTTGCATGTATAGTGTTATTTTTATCCGTATGAGTTTTTATTATATAATTGTATATCATCTTTCTGTACAGAATAAGCTTTTTGTAATCTACCACTGTTGATGTAGACATGAGTGAATTTATCTGATTTGTATTCCTGTTTATTACCTGAAGAGATGGACTTAAGAGTATACATTTACTGTTACACATCATTCATTTTTACTGGTATACTTCTGGGTTACACGGCTTTGAACCTTACTAGTTCTACTTACTCAACAATTTTTTATTATTAGTCTGAAGCTGGCTGGTAAGAATCTGGATCTTGGGCCTCTCTGCCTCTGTGAAAGGAAAAGCAAGGGCTGTTCTCTGTAACACTTCTTTTCCTTACAGACAATAAGTTCTCCAACAGTGGTTATAAGGTAGCTTCTGGAAATGCATAAAAGCTATTGAATTGTAGGAGTAGCCTAAGAAATTGCATGTCCTATGCCTCTTCTCCTTCTCAGCAGGCAGCAGAGATGATTCTTTCTATCCCTTTACCTCTGATGTGCTTTGTGAACTGTCATGCTCTTGGTTATGTTGGCTGGAGCTCAGTCCACTTTTTCTGTACCCTAAACTTTGGGAGCTCTGGTCTGAACACAGGCCTTACTCCTTAATGCTCCTAAGTAACAGAAAAGTATCATCCTATTGTTATCTGTATCTGAATTAAATTCTGTACTTAGGGTGTCGGCAAGGTGATTTTAGTACTGTTTCCCCTATTAGAGTTTAATACATAACAAGCCACAATAAATAAAAATTAATTCAGTAAGGAGCTTTATGATGTACTTCATATAATCTGTCTTTAAAAATGTGTGTGAGATGTGGTCACTTATGATCATTAATAATAATGCATTGGTGGCTCTTTTAAGTTAGATCTGTTTGCCAGCTAATCAATTCCTGTATATACCTGTACTCCTGCATTTGTGTAAGTTTGTCTACCAGACATGCAAAAAGCTGATTTTGATTGAAATGTCTTTCTAATCCAGTGATACATTTATGTAGAGAAGTAGAAATTGAGTGAAGGGGTAGCAAGGAAATGTTACTATTGATTAAGCAAAATTTGATTAGGATATTCCTGTAAATGAGTATCAGAACACTGGGATTTGCACTTTAAAACATGCAAGAACTGAGGGGAAAAAAAACCAAACCCAAACAACCAAAGTTGCTGAACTTGGCATAAGTGAATGTCAGAGTTGCATGTATATGGTATTTGAAGAAGTGATCATACATAGTAAATTGATCTAAATACTCCTAAAGGACAGGTGGTATATTTTACTCTGATGTAGCAAAGATCAGCTCTGAGGACAGTGTTATAAATGCTCTTTGATATTTGCAAGGACAGTTAAATTGATCTTTAGTTATACAGTGCTATTCCAAAGAGGGGGCAAAAGTCAGCAGGTTGGTTAATATGATCTAAACTTCATTTGTCTGTTGTATCTTGGCATATGCTATTTAACAATCCACCTTTTTCTCACAGGAGCCAAATACTAAGCAATGGCTACAGAAGCACCCTTCTCACCAACCTAACAAAAATCATACTTCTGTGAAAGTGCTTTTTGATAGAAATCCACTTGGTAGTAGCTGCACTACAGCTGATGTGATACTAATTGTCTGGTTGAATTTTGGTTTTTTGGGGGAATTTGTAACTTGTCTGCACAGCTGATTCTGTCTAACTGCTTTCTTTGTAAATACTGTATTTTAATGTGGTTAATGAAGATGTGTGGGTTTTTCTGTAAGGGGGTCTTTGCATATTCTTTCTCTAATATAAGCAAATCATGTTTTCAGTTTTAATCTGCCTTTCAAAGTAATGTGCTTAGGGTCAGTATGTCTGGTTTTGATTCTTGTTTCAGTAACTTTTTCCTAAATCTTCATTTTAAGTAAAAAATATTTACCCCAAATTGTGTCGACTGTGGCATCTGAACTTAACTGCTGATTTGGTCAGCTTAGTTTTTGGACAAAAGACAACTCAAGGAAAAATGTGTGCACTGTCTGTCTGCTGTTGAATGCTGATGTATACCTAGCAGGTGTCCTTATTGTTTGAAAATAGATTTTATGTGGCAGACTGGTATGAATGAAGTTAACTGTCTAAATGGATGTGTGTGTGTGTGTGACGGGGGAAAAATATCTTAAACTTACAAGCAGCTTCTAATGAGGCATGTGGGGGACAGAAGGAGCACAGAGATCATGTGAAGGTTTTCTGGTAGTTAACAGAGTTAAGTGGATGGGGAATTCTGTAAAACTTTGTATTGCCACTTCCCAGTGCTCTTTGTTCAGTATATAATGTTCTTCAGTCTGGTCTGGATACTCTCAGCTGTCTCCTTTTGAAACAAACAACAGGTTTAACCTTATGGATATGTACTTGGCAAGCTTCAACCTAGATCCTAAATAAATATTTTGAAACTCTGTCGTGTTCCTTTGCTTGGTGCGGTAGGCCACTGGCTTTGCATCTCACTTTTGTGTGGAGCTGGGTCATGATGGTTTAGGTGGGGTTTTGCCTGGTAAAATGGAATCTTACTTTGATTCCCTTTTTATTAGGGAATAATCCAGTGTTGTGTGATATAATATA
The DNA here is from genome assembly GCF_000696875.1 of Nestor notabilis. Lineage (NCBI taxonomy): Eukaryota > Metazoa > Chordata > Aves > Psittaciformes > Psittacidae > Nestor > Nestor notabilis. Next base: position 13,469 of record NW_009927592.1, on the reverse strand, counting down.
AAATTTTTCTTGATTCCTGTAAGAATGTTGTTGACATGTAATTAAAAACTCATTTTTCTGTGATTGGGGTAGGTGCTTAACCAAAGACTGGAAGCAGTGTAAAAATAGCATGTACAGAAGGATTTGAGACTCTCTCTGCTTAAAAGGAGGGTTGTCTGCCTCTGGTAGCGGGACGTCTCTCAGTTTTGGCCTCTTGAGCTGTTCATCGGAGGAAAGGTTTTTCAGATACCTGTTTCAGAAAGACAGATGATTCCAGTAATCACTTGTATCTGTATCCATATCCCACCAATCTATAAAAATAGTTATCCTCTAAATGGAGGTGGAGTTTTTCATTCTGAGACGTAAAATGCTGTCTTGAGTTTGCTTGACAACATATGTTTGCTAGTAGAAGCAAAGGAGAAGTTCCATCTGAAAATTGTCATAATTGAGGTGGACAGATTTTAGGTGTAGACTAAAAGTTATCTGAGTCTGAAATATGTGTAAGGCTCTCTTTGTTCTTAAAACCTTCAGGGAATGCATGCCAATTAAGGGGAAAAAGAATCATTCCTTAAGAAGGCGCTATCTGAAACACATATGTGCAAGTACCAGGCCCCGCTTCACCTGTTTATTGAAGGGGAATGTGTTGTCTTTTCTGCTCCCAGTCAACTTCTAGACCTAGAATATCCAGCTTGGAGAGAGAGCCACAGGGCAAGGCTAGGTTGCCCATCTTCTAGCACCCTATCAAAAACCAAACCTGGGTAAGCTGGTGAAGTCCCTGCTGTGAAAGAAAATCAACCCTTCTCAGGATCAAAAGAAACCACTTCAATGGTAAGTGACAAGAACCCTAGTACTACTTCCGGGATAACTGTTACGGGTGAAACTTCTTCCTGAAGTCCTGTAGTAGATTGTGGTGGCATTGAAAAATAGTAAGCTTGATCTTCCAACAGAGTATTTGTTTGTCTTCGTTGAAATTCAGGCCTCCTGCTAAGACTTTGAAGGCTAGCTTGATTTCCATTGAAGTGGATTTGAAAAAGAAAGTTCCTTGTATACACATAGAGCAAGTTTCTTCTTCCCTGTGCAGCTGGTTAGTGATTTCGGTGGAAATCTAAGGAGGAAAATCAAACTGTCTCCAAAATTCAGTGATGAGGGTTTTCATTTTAAATCTTAATGATAACTTAATTGCAAATAGTGTAAATTTTTGTGGTGGTGGGTTTTTTTGGTTGTTTCTTTTTTGTTTTTGTTTTTAACTGGTGAATGAATTCTTGCTGAGGTTTAGTCTTAACCAGAACAACACAGGGACTAAAAGAATGCCAGTGGGATTCTTTGATGCCAGAGATAATGTTAAACAAAAAAGGAAAGGAAGATAAGCTTCTGGAATATTCCTTCTTTAATTTGGAGACATTAGAAGTAATATTTCTAGTCCTATACCTTGTAAACCAGAAGGCTCAAAAAATGACAATTTAATCTACTCTTACCTAGGAAGGAACTAAACCTGCATTTTTAAAGCATTTGATAGTTGCAGAAATAAGTATTTTTGCCCCCTCAGAACCATACATAAAATGTATTTTAGAAATAAATAACATTGTGGAGACTGCCTTTCTTTGGAAACCTGTTACTTTTACAAGTTTTGGTAGTAGTATGAACATCTGTTAAATTAAAGCAAGTGAAGACAATGCTCAGTGCATGGTTCCTATAAAATCTGTTGCTTCACAAAACATTACAGTTTTGATCTATAAAAAACATTTTTTCTGCTTCAGGAAAAGAAGAAAGCAAATATTTCTCTGCTTATGTAAACAGATAAGTTGTTTTCCAGTCTTCTCTTCTATCCATGGATGTATTAGGGCCCTGACAATAAACTGAAGTGAGAATTTTTTTTTCTCATATCCCTATTCCAGTACACTTTAAACAGTATTCCTTCAGTACAATTCTTCATTTTACCACCATAGTACATAATGAAGTTTACACACTTAAACCAGTGTTGAAGGTTAAGTTTTAAGAACCAGTGTTTCAGTTTTTCTTCAGAAAAAATTAAGAGTAATGTGTTTGGTCCACTTGAGTGAAAGTGATGAGACTGTTAGAAATTATAAAAAAATATGAAGTTATATAATAGAAAACCAGTTTTATTCATAGGAACAACAATATAATAGAAGAAAATTTTATTTAAAAATGGAGATGACACATACAAGCGAAGTAGAGGTACAGATTTATTACTGTCCTTACAGCATTGCCTGGAAGCTGAAAAAGAAAAAGTTAGAGGCAAAATTGGTAAATAGAAATTTTACCAGCATCCCTTTAGTGCTGGTTAAAGTACTATTATTGTAATTGGATGCAAGGGACTTAAAAGTTGTCATTGTAAGTTTTGTTTTGTTTTCAAAGATTTGCTATTTTTGTTTCCATTTATTCTACAATTTGTAGCTTACATGCAGAAGGTCTTACAAAGAACAATACTAATAGGTAAAATATAACTTTTGAACAAAACGTGCCAGCAATCCTTGAATATGCATTTGTACATGAACCAAAGATTAGTTCAAAGATGTTGAAAAAATGCTTGAATGCAATTGAATGAATAATGGAGAAGAAAAAAGAACTTTCCATCTTGTCATGCTATTGTCCCACTTAATAGGAAAAGAACTTAATAGGAAAAGAATCTTTAGAAATTGTTTTCCCATACTAGCTGATGCAGGTTTTAAGTTTCTTAGCTAGTGATTTAATCTTAAATAGACATCACTGGCAGGATGTAACATGGGAAATATTTAAGAAACAAATGGGAGAACCTTTTCTTGCAATATATAAGTGCCACCTTTAAATACACTAGTTCTGAAGCACTTTTACAGTCAAGTAAAAGGAGAAAGGCTAATGAAGCGAGAAATTGGAAAGTATTTAATTGTTCTGTTGCATTTCTTGTGGCATCTTACATCACACAAAGCCGTGTGAGTATTGACCTTCGTATGTGGTTCTCAAAGAAGTTTTATGTCAGTTTAAAACCTGAAAAATTCACTAAATTACCTGAACACTTTGTCACAATTTCTTTCAATGAATGCATCAGTGCTTAAATAGGTTCTAGGAGTACTTGGATTAAAATTACCAATTATTAAATTCTTCTGTTTGACATAGGAGAGGCTCTGAGAGGATTGTCTTTTTAATGCAAATGGACAAAGGAGTCAGAACTTTCTAGATTAAATCATGTATGGCTTTTCAGTCCTTGTCTTAAAATAACTACAGGAAACACTCATTTTTCAGCTGCTGTAGCTGTGTTTTATAAAGATAGGCCAGTGTTTTATAGGTGAAGAGAGCGAGAAACTTCTAAACCATTCTGCCAGTTTTATTTTTTCTCCCTTATTTCACCATCTTGAGGAGTCCTTTTGTGTCAGATGTGGTCAGCAGTATATTAGAATTAGAAGAGCAGTATATCAGTTCAGAGCAAAAGTGTTACTTCCTTGTCACAGTAGCATAAATAGTTTAATGTTCTCTTACAAATTTTCAGTCTACACATTTGTAAATTAATTTCGATGTCTGGTTATTAATGTATTTGGTTTAAGGGAATTTTCATGTAAAGCTAATTTTACTAGGTTTTACCGTTGTATTTACTATTCTATTTTGGAATATCTATTAAAACCTGATTTTGTTTTGTGGGGTTTTTTTTTTTCTCTCCATGATTTTTTGTGAAATTTGCCTTGCAGTGCTTTCAAATTCTTTGTTCCAGTGTAGCGCCACTGTAGATTAAATGGCAAGTGTTAACTTGCCAACCTTTTCTTACACATCATTAAAGTTCCTGAATTTAAATAAAAGTCCTTTGTCCCTGAATTTAAATAAATGAATTTCTTATTAGAGGGGAATGACTTGGAGCAGCTTGATGGTACTGAATGAGATTTCAGACCTTTTTGGAAGGCTTGAGTTGGCTGAAGGAATGTGGATGGGAAAACAGAATACGGAATTCATGCTGAAACAGGCTTTCTGTTAAGAGCTATGAGCAGCAAGCTGAGATAAGAGTGTGGTTAGTAAATACAGGGATAGGCAGAAGAGTACTGTTAAGTGATATTCTGGTAAGAATGTAGTAGTTCAGAGGTGTAAATATAGCTGAACTAATGCTGATTTTCAAGAACTAATTAATTTTTCTCCAAGCAAAAGACAAGCATAAGTTGTTTAAGTGGTTCCTCAGTATTGCACTTTTTAAAGCATCTTGTAACATCTTACTGTTTCCTTCAAACATGGGCCTGGGGATGTTTTAAATTGTTTTTCCTTCAAATTACTTGATTTTCTTTTTTTAATTGAACTTGTTTCTTTTTTAAGAATCAAGTATGTATAGCACTTAAAAAAAAACAAAAACAAAAACAAAAAAAAAAAAAAAAGAAACACACAACAACAATTCATGCCTATTTGCACCTAGTTTCATCCTGAAGAGACATCAGGATAACATGGAGTTTGTATAGCTAGAATAGCCCAAGAAGCATCCTGTACATCTTCAGAGCTGGAAGTAATTAAAGGGTACATTCTCTGGTGGGTATTATGGTAGGAGCAACCAATTAACCCCCTTTTAAAACAACCCCTTCTGTTAGGGTAGATTATTGTACTATGCTGTCTTTTTAATGTTTTGCTATCACACAAGTATTAGATTGGTGGATATGGATACAAGAGCAACAAACTTTAATATTAGTTCTTTGTGTATGTGCTTTCTCTTAAATGGATGTTCATTTTATACTATAATAATGCTTCATTGTATTGACATCTATGGGGAATCTTACTTAAAAGATCATGGGCAGTAAATCTATAACTACATATTTTTCTTAAGTTGCTGCAGCAGACAGAAATGCACTTCAAATTGTACAGGCTGGGTTATCTTGGGGTTTTTTTGTTTGTTTTTTGGGTTTTTCTCTCTTGTTTTTTTTTTTTTTTTTTACATTTAGTTGCAGTAAAAAATACTGTGGCTGTTGAGGATGAACTTGAAATGTCCAGCTTTGAGGGACAGATTACAAAAATGCAAAAGATGGAAGGGCAGAATCAGGTCAACAGATGTTCTGTGTGCTTGAAACTGCTTGATTACCTTGGGCCATTACTAAATGTGATCTGAGTGTACTTAAATTTATCCTATGGCACATGCTCATTTAAACAAAAGTGCTCGTTTTCTGTTGCTGTGTCCTGTTAGCTGTTGGTTCTCTTGTACTCGAGATACCAGATTCAGCTGAAGAATGTAATGTGATTAAAATTTCTCCAGATCACTCCAATTACTTGTGTTTTTTGGGTTTTTTGTTTGTTTTTTGGGTTTTTTTTTGGGGGGGGAGGGGGTTGGTATCTGATGGATGAAGTAAAGTTTTTCATGTAATGTATATAAAGGTCTGCAAAGACACCCTCTCCATTTGGTAGAGGTGAACAAATGGTAAAGAATACTTGGCATTTCTTAGTTCAGTTTCAACTCAGTAACTAAAAGAAAAAATTTGTGATACATGATCTCATCTTGATAGATAGCTTATGTGATTGTCAATACTGCATTTTAAAGCAATAAGCCATTTATTTTCAGCAGTGTCATTAATCTAACAAAAGATAGCACAGTGCAACACAAACGGAAATTGAATATCTGATGTGTTTTGATATCCCAAAGGCGATAGGAATAAAATCAACTTGTTGGGTGTAGTGACAAGCAGGACTAAAAGAATTTGGGTTTGATTAGATCAAGTTCCATAGTAAAATAACGTGCTTGTTAGTACTTTCATACTATAAGACTAATAGGCTTGTGATGCTGCGGGCAGGTATTCTTCAAATTGGTTACTCCCTTGTATTTGTAGTATCTTTGTATTGAAGTTTTAGATCATTTCCTGATCAAAGGGACTCTTTTTTTATATTTGAGTAAAGTTGAAATTAACTTTGCTTATTTTGAAAATAATTTGGCCAAGTTAGTAGAACATTCTCAAAATTATACCTTAGCCTTTGTTGGAAGGTCATCACAAATTACTGGATTAGATGCATTTATCAGCTCTTTCTAATTCAGATGCATGTGTATCTTTGTAATAATGGAATCAGTTGAAGATTCAGGGAGTGGGAAAAAAGTCTTGTGGCATCACTGGTGAGGTTTACATTAGAGGGGAGTGTGGAGGAGTAAGGTTCACAGTTGTATAACTTAATTAGATTTGAAAAGTCCGTAATACTCTACTAACTATGATCTCTGCCTTTATTGCTGGTATTTTGTCACTGCTCATACCATAACACGTGAAGCACTTGGTTTTGTGGGAAGCATGAATGAAGAGGGTTGGCTTTTGAACTTACTTACTGCTATGACCAGAGGCAGTTAATGACCTTTTCCTCCCATTTCTTTTACTTACTTTTAGCTTTCTGGATAACAGGAAGCTACATACGGCAATTACTGAACTGTCTGTGTTTGAGTGGGCAACTAGCATACCCATGCAGTCATACCTGTTACCACTGTATGGTCAGGTGAGCTGAGGAGACCCCCTTATTTTTTATCTGCCATGGACTAAACAGATGTCTTCAGGAATTGTATGTGCTCTAGTCCATGCCGTGTTTAGGTTTGCTGTGGGAAATGAGTCTTTTGGGGAAGCCAGCTGTTGACAAGTTGGGTTGAAGCTAGCTGAAGCTATATGGGGTGGCAGAAAGTATTTTTTTTTTAAGTAAATGGACTAATAAATAATAGCTGTTTGGGTCATAAGCCTTGTGTCTCCACAGAACTGCTAAAAATGAGGGGTACAGTCCAGCCAATTTGTTCATACACAGAGTTGATCTTTAGTGCTTAACCCATCATATTCTTACAGATATAATACAGAAGTTGCTTCTGTGCCTTCATTTGCCCTTCATGTCATTCTAATTGCAAGCTATGGAGCTAAATGAGAATTTATCTTCAGCTTTTGCTATCCACAGCTTGTGTATAGAGTATTTTGTGTCTGGGGAATGTTTTGTGGGGTTTTGTTTTGTCTTTTATTTTTGATTCCTTGGAGAATTTGGTGTTCCTGCTTGTTTTAAGAGGGTGTGAGACCACTGGCTTTGAGACCTTTAGGGTGGTTTTGACTAGAGGAAGAAGTTAGGAGTATCTGGTGATAAGTTTGCTGTCTTTTAGAGGAGCATTCTGAGAAGATTGGAACTAGTTGTGAAAGTTTCCCAGTTAGGTGGGCAGGCTGTCTTAACTTTTCTAGAACTATCCAGGGACTGTCTCTAGATTTAAAACTGCATTTTAGAAAAGTACCATGTTCTCTCTCTCTCTTTGCCCCCCACCCCCTCTGTCTTGTACTTTTGAAACCCTCAAAGGTACTTTACTCAAACTTTAAAATTAAATTGATGTGGTGATGTTTGACTTAAACTGCAGGCAACCTGAAATTAAAGCTGTAGCGTGAACTGCCTGATTGACCTTCACTGAATGTAGCAAACCACATGATAGTGCAAGTGCTTATGAAATGAGATCGCTTCTATGGCACAGTCATCAGTGCCTTGGGTTTCATTTTCTTCCCAGCATTTAACCTTGCCTGGTGTATTTCTAGGTCTTTCTGTGTTAATCTGAAATTACTTCAGCCACAGTTCAGACTGGGCTAACTGCCCAGATGTGTGCAACAAAGCAGTCATTCCCCACTTCCCTCCGTCTACCTGCTTAATTTTTCCTCTTTAATCTACCAGTTGTGTTTGTAGCTTTCAGTTTTTCCTCTGGATTTGGAAAAGGAAACAACATTATGGACTGCTGGCCACACATAGCACATGAGAGTGGTATGCAGTAGCTGGTAAAGGATTCTAGGGATTCTAAAGGATTCTGTCTGTGAAGGGAGTGTTGTATTGTTTTCAAGATCAGGCATCCTGGAGTCTTGAGGAAAAAAAATACAGCTCCAGCAAAAACTTCAGTTTAATAGAATTCTGATTTGTTAATGGCAGTGTTGTAGATTGGAAAGTCAGCCAAGCCTTATAGGCAGTGTCCCTAAGCAGTGATAGCTGCCAAGTTTTGCTGTAACTGAAGAAATAGTTTTGAATGTTATCAGGTGGTGTACTGGGATTGCTACTGCTAGCCAAGTAAAACAACTCTTTTTCCAGCAACTGACAGTTACCAGTAAAGTCAGCATTGTAAAATACAATGGCTACATGTATTTGAAGAAGCTTTTAGAAAAAAATCATGCCTTCTGGATGAAGTTTGAGAGGCACTGGATTTTAATACCGCTGGATGAAGTTTATGAACTATTTCATGCAACATCAAGGTGTTAGCTTTTACTCTAATTTCTCCCCCCTCGACCCCCCCAGAAGAAAACCATGTATCCCTTCTGTAAGCTACTCTGTAACCTCTCTTCTTAATTTTAAAGTGCTTGGGGAAAATGTAAACTTCCTCACTGAAGGAAATCTTTTATGAAAAGTTAAATTGCTTTCATTTGGGTGTTACAGCTGAAGCAGTAAGGGGCAGAGATTTGAAAAGTGTCAAAGTACCAGCATAATGGAGATTATATGCAGCTTTGGCAGTAATGCTCTACACTGTACAGCCTTCCTTTTGGTATTTTATGCATTGACAAAGAGTACTTGCAGTCCTTGCAACTACTGTTATAAATTTAGGTCCACTTAAAAGCAGTTTGGATAACTTTTATTTGCCGATGAAAATTAGAATAGGCACTTTGGAGATCATTAATTTAATTTTTTTTTTCCCCCTCCTTGCTTTGTGGATTTTCAAAAAATGTCAGACTTTCCCATTAAATTCTTTTTTTGGAAAAGTGGACTGGGCTCAAGGTGGAAAATTGGGAGGCAGAAGCAAACGAGCATTAATTTTTTTTTATTATTTTTTTTTTTTTTTTTTTTTAAAAAGGGGGGTATTGAACTTCCAATATTTATTAAACAGCTGGGGTATTGGATGTCGTTGATAAATGTACTGTTGTAAAGACTTTTACTGTATGGCTT
>NW_009927592.1:2050-4594 GCF_000696875.1 Nestor notabilis | reverse complement strand
GTTTCTTTAGACAAACATATTTGCAGGTAGGAAGTCTGGAGATGCGTTGAGGCCTTTTCTGTTTTGCATAATACATAATTATAACTGCTTAAGAGTTTTTCTTTGGTCCTGATGTGGCAGGAAAAAAAAGTTTATTTTCAAAGTAGTGTTGCCTTAATACAGACTTTTAAAGTATGTATGCTAATCTTTCTTCATTACATAAGGAAAGAAATGAAAGATACTTTGCTGTCTTTATCTGGACTGGCTTTTCTTAAAGATCCTAATTTGAAATTTGTCCCCTCTTTGTTTTTTTTTCTTTTTTTTCTTCCCCTTAGATTTGAGTTCTGTGAACCTGCCTTTGTGGTTGGTAATTGTTTGGAAATAGCCTCAGACAGTCATCAGTATGACCGGATTTACTGTGGAGCTGGAGTCCAGAAAGACCATGAAAACTACATGAAAATTTTATTGAAAGTTGGAGGCATTTTAGTAATGCCTATAGAAGATCAGGTGACTTAGTGACAATTTCCCTTTTTATCTTCTAGTATGAAAAATACTTAATTTAAAGAATGCTTTTAAATGTATATTTGACTAAGTTAACATTCAACTAATATCTTGATTCAGTGTATTTGTGGCAGTTAAGCATATACTAGTCTTTGTAATGAAGTCTTGAACTTTTTTTTTTTAAACTTGTAGGAAAGCATCAATATCCTGCTTCCAGCAAAGTCTGTGGCAAAACTATCTTCAGTGATACTTGAACTCCATTCATGATATTTTCAGTGTATTATACCAGTCCCAGAACTGCTTTGAAATCTCTCTGCTGCAGTTATTTTCAGTTAGTACTTCAAAACGCAGAAACCGTCCTCTAAACCAAGAGAATTTATTTCTGATAAATATGAAATAGTTGTGATTTGTGGGACATTGTAAGGGGCTGGGGGAAAAAAGGAAGGAAAATGCGACATTATTTCCATCAGTTTTCAGTGTTGCTTTTCCATGTTAGATTAAATGTTTTTCAGACAGATATATTACTTTAATAGTACTTGGTACTTTATCACTTTAATTCTTATAACTCGAAAGGCTTTACAAGGGAAAGTTATTATTCTCCCTGTTTTACTCATAGGGAAATTGACAAAAACACATTGTGACTGAAGTTGATGTCCTCCTAAATGCAGATAATTACTAAAATGCTTGTTGATAAACATGCTAGTTAGTTTATCTTCCAAAAAGAAATACCACATCATATATCTGCTTTCTCAAAATACCAAAATAATTTAAACATAGCCCCCATGGTTCAGTTTCATAGGGGTTTTTTTATTGGCCTAAGATACTGACAGTTGAAATTGATGGAATGTTCCTTAAAAGTAGTCACAGTTTTAAAGCAAAATTAAAACTGTGACCATTTCTATGTTACATACAAATGGTTAGGGGGGGCTAGAGCATGTAAAGTAGAAGGAGCTGCTGAAGTATCTCAGTTAATCTAGCCTACAGAGAAACAGCTAAGGGAGCATTTAATTCCTGACTTGGCTTCATAAAGGGTTGGAGAATTTACCTAGTAGACAGGAATCCCTTGCAGGTGCACATCAGGCTGAAAGAAGAATATTACAGATGGCAGCATGTATTCTGTAGGGAAGACAATTTTTCATCGTGAAAGTGGTTGTACACTACAGCAGGTTGCCTAGACAGGTTGGGGAATCTCCATCCTAGGAGATCCCTTTTTAACTTAATTGGAAAAGCTTCTCAGTCGCCCAACTTAACTTTGAAGTTGTTCTTGTTCAAGCAGGAGGTAGGACTCCAGAGATTGCTTCCAATTGAAAGTATTCTTTGATCTTTTGGAAAAAATCAGAAAAAGCAAAACTTAACCTTGGGCCTTAATTTTCCTGTTGCATCTCTTCCCATTGCTAAAGAGCCATATTCAGTACTCTGAATATACTATGTAATATTTCAAGGTATATGAAAGTCCTTTCTGTTCATAAGACAGCCTTTGTAAATCTGAAGTAACTCAAAATACCAGTGTGTTTGAACACCAATCTAAATAGTATTGCTACAACAAAACTGTAACCACTGATTTATTTTATTTTTGTTTTTACGCAGCTAACACAAATCTTAAGAACGGGACAGAACACATGGGAAAGTAAAAATATCCTTGCTGTTTCATTTGCTCCACTAGTGCAACCAAACAGAAATGACAACGGCAAACATGACACTGTGGGACTGCGTAAGTGTCATTTGTGCTCACTCTCTTTGCAGCTCCCTTTGATGGGTGGTTAAAGTGCCTGTCGGTGGTTGTCTGGAAGTGGGGAGACCGTGCTGTAGAGACATAAACTAAAAGAACAGGAACATAATGTTCAGCAAAGCACATGTTTTTGTGCTCCTGGCACGTGTTCTGTGTTCCTAAACAATTAATATTCTGAACTAAAACTGTAGTGCTTCCAGCTTATTTTTCCAGTCTTTCACTTATAGGTTCAGGATTTTTACTTCTAGCGAGGTATAGATAAAATAGCAAAACTACTGTTAGGTCTGTCAGGAATGCTAACTTTCTGATGGTCTCCCAGAGGAAAGTATTTCTTC
>NW_009927592.1:0-2019 GCF_000696875.1 Nestor notabilis | reverse complement strand
CCTGCTGAAAGGGAAGGAGCAGTCCTAAACTGCAGCTGTGGTATGGCAGGATATTAATAGATGAGTGTGCTTGTGTCTGTCTACAGCTGATCTAGTCATGCCTGACTGTATTTTATTAGTCATTGGGGTTGACTTTCTACCTGCAATGCTTTGAATTGGGTTAGTAAACGTATTTTGAATGTCTCTGAAAGTACATCTGTTGCCAAGATGATAAGATAGCATGATAACAGATAAAGGTGTAATGTTGAAATTCTCTGTCAACGTAGGTAGTCCTTGGTGTAGAATAATAAGAGCTTCAGTGGCATGTGGGAACTTAAATAAATCCAACAAAGAGCCTAGAAGATAACAGCTTCCTCTCCTGTTTTATTCTGTTAACATATAATTGAAGGGAACTGATTCCCCTGTCCTCTTTGCCTCTTTCTTGCCTCCTTCTTGCCTCCATGCACATTTTTTACGGTGAAACAGGTATAAACCCTTCAGGCTATTAATTTTGAGAGTGCATGTGAGCTTGCCACGGATAATGCCTTAATATATTTACCTTTACTTTTTTGTTCAAAGTATAGAAGATCCTTTCTTTTAATTATTTCTGCAGAAGAACCAATTACGTAATTTTTATTGTTTTGACACTTGCTTTTTAAGACCTCTGAAGTTATTTCATTAAATTAATTTGTTAATGCAAGATTATTTCCTCCCCCCCCTCCTCTGTGCTTTGCTTTAGATGAAGTCCATAGTAGATAGGCTGTCATGATAACAGGGAAATACAGAGGTGGCTTGTCAAACTTTCTGGTCTTACTATGATTTTATACAGCCTAGTTCCCTAGAACGCAGAAGAGGATTTTCAAGTGTTCTTTATTACCATTCCTGAATTTCCAGAATGAAAATAGTGCAGATCAGCAGTGTTCAGAAGTAGACTTTGAATTACACTGTGAAATTAAATCAGTAAGCCAGGCTGCTTTCTGCTGCTCAAGCTGGTCTAGTTGTATCACGAAGCTTAAAAAAAAAAAAAAATAAAAGAGGGGGAGAGTGTAAAAAGTAGTGATCTGAAGCTTGAGAAATAAAAATTCTAGCTGATTTCTCTATTAGATAACATTGTCTATTTGTTTCAAATCCGGGCACGTAAAAATTATCTTTAAAAGTTCGGAGGAGTCTTGTAAACATTATCCTTCTGTAAACTTTAGCTAGAAATTGCAGATGTTGCTACTAAGTAAACATGGAGTCTGTGCTGTACTTTGGATAACCACTGAATGCCTTCTGACACGTAATGTTGTATATAGACTACAGTTACAACTCATATGTATATGGAGCTTAGTAAAGTATCTGTCAGCCAGTCATTCCCAAAGTAGGATCTTTTTCTTACAGAAAACTGCAGAGCTGTTGGTAAAAGGATCCTTTCAGCAACTTGTTATTGGTTAGGACACAGTTCACCACTACTAGACAATTGGAAGGAAGTGGACATAAAGACACTAAACTTCCAAAAACTGCATCGTATTCCTCCCATTAAAAAAATAATAAATAAATCCATTAAGTTAATGGTTCAATTAATGCTTTTAGGAGACAAACTGAGAAAGGTTTGCAGTAAACCATGTCCAGATTCTTGTCTTAAGAGTAAATGATTTAAAATGACTTATTCACCACCAGAGCGGCTATAGTGTGTGGCATGTTGCAAGCAAGGATGAACTCTGTATTTGGGTGGACTGTAACATACGTGATAAAAGTTCAAGCATCACTAGCACTGGTAAAATAAATATTCCACATCTCAACAGAGTTTTGCACTCCAGCAGGATGTTAACATGGTTGCACAGCTTCATGCTTAACTATATGTGGGAGGTAAACTTGTATTGATCCACAGTGTACTGTGTCTTAATCATGAGCCCAGTACATCCCTGATAAGTCACAATGGTAGATTTTATTGAAGTCTAATTTTCTTTTATTTAATCGTAATGAAAGAGAAAAGATGAAACTTATTAGATAACAGATTAGTTAAATCTTCCTATCATAGAATCATAGAATAGTTAGGGT
>NW_009927591.1:0-5387 GCF_000696875.1 Nestor notabilis | reverse complement strand
GCATCCCTTCCCTCCAGCGTATCAGCCAAACTACACAGCTTGCAGATGCTTGCTTACATCTGCATGGAGCTCTTAAGAAGATAGCAGGAAGTCTTTGCAGTATGGATTCACTGACAGCTGTCTTATTTTAATTTTCCAAATGGAACTTAATAAAAATAAGGACAACCACTGGCACACTTTATGCCCTGTAACTAAGCTCCATAGTGGTGTAATACCTAGTCTTTTTGTTAAAGACTGTTCGGTAGAGTATAGAAATATTCAATCATGTGACTAGGCCACTATAAAAGTATTAATCTTTATAATATGTATTTTTTAATCTAAGCACTTATTTCTGAAGCCTGGTAAAGAGATGCATGTATTGTAAGATTCATGGAAAAAAATGCCAAATCAGATATGATTGTTCTTTTCTTCCCCAGTTTTTCCTTAGAGAAAAAATTACTTAAGATAGTTTGACAGACTGGAAGTGAAATAAACTGATAGCTTTTATTGTGCTGGGATAGCAAGCGGCAGATCAGCTTAGTCAAATCTCCCCCCTCTTTCTGGAGAACTCCAGGTCCCAGGCAAACGTTCTGTTAATATGCTGCTAATATTCAAACTTGTTGTCTCAAGGTGACATTTGTAGTCAGCCATAATATGCAAAAGAGATAGCATCAGTTTATTCTCTTTCTAAATACAAAATAAAGTCACTTGAGTTAGCTTAATGGTTCAAGCTGGAACTTATCATGTTGTGAGATTTGTTTTCTGGACTCTTAGAAAAGTATCCTTGGGGTCGAAACACTTAGGAAAAAAGGTTTAAAGGAAAAAAAGAAGCATAATTTGCTAGAGAATTACTCCAAAACAACTCTTAAGTCTCTGCAGATATTCCTGTGCATTCTGTTTTTCAGTCAGTAATGTTGTACCCTGATACTTTCACTGTGACAATAATTTGTCCTTTTTTTTAGAGCTTTTAGAATATGTATTTCTGTTGTAAAAGATACGGTACAAGCTCTAAGTTGCACTTTGCCTTGTTCCTAGGGAAGAGAGGAAAGATCCCTTGTCTGCCCTAGCAAGAGAATATGGAGGATCCAAGAGAAACGCCTTGCTGAAGTGGTGCCAGAAAAAAACAGAAGGATATCAGGTAACTGTAGAGCTGTTTAATGTAGCATACTTGTAGCTGCAAAACATTAGGATCTGCCAGTGGCATAAACCTGGCCGCTCCACAGTTGACTGCATAGATTGCAATGGCACTGGTATGTACTGTACTCTCTTCTTGGAACACATGCTACAAGTCCTAACCTAACTAACATTAATAGCTCTGTAGTCACTTTGCTCCAACTTGATAATAGCTTTTTTCTTAAGGGGGCAGGTGGCCTTTTACAGATTGTACTTTTCAAACTAACTGAACCTTCAGCAACTTAAGGTTTAAATTAATGTTTCCCACATGCAGTTAGAGTACCACTGCTTGGATTTCAGAGATTTTTTTTTTTATAGGCAATTAGCTTGAGGTTTTTTGAACCTCTTGGTCTGCTCCCATTTAGCCTCTGTTTAGGGACAGTTTGTTTCCTGAAGGTTCCATTGTCTTGCAGTTTGAACTTGGCTTTCTATTGTAGTTATCAGAAGCCAAAAGAGCTACCAAGATAACTCCAGAGCTCTCCTGATTTACATTATTTTTTCAGAAGAATAGTGGCTTCAGCAAACTAAACCAGGATGTTAGTAGTCTGACCATGATGTATTTGTTTGGTTAACTTGTATTGAAAGTGTTTGGAGTTCCCAACACAATCCTCAGTTTAAGAACTTTACTCTTTCCATGACTTGAGACTCACAATATGGGAGGAAGTGGAAAGCCACATAACAGGATGTTCGCCCATCCATAGGAAAAGTCGTCTTTCAGTACAATGGACAGGCTTGTGATATAAGCCCTCCCCCCTCTTCCTGTGGCATGTCTAGTACCAAGCTGTGCTATTTCTGAGGATAAGCTTCTTTGTGGAAAGAGCCTTTCTCCTTCCCCACATTTTAAAAAGGCAGGATGTTACATTTCTTTATAAATCCTCTAAAACTGAATGCAAAAATATTTTCCTAAATTGTCTTGAAATGAAAGATGAACTTGACAGCTTCCTTATCTCTAAAAGAAAGTATTCCAAACTTTTCATTCTGTAGTTGTGTGTACATGCAAAAGCATGCTTTCGTTTGTATAGATTGCTACTTATTATTACTTGAGTTTTACAAACACTAGTAGAAGAATAGGTTTTGAGACTTACTTTACTTGCTTCAACAATTACAATATGGTTCTCTGCTTGTGTCGCTACTGAGAAACCATAGCATACATCATCTATAGAACCCAATGCATGCCTTCTTTTGAAAGAGTAAGATAATATCAGGAGGTTATATTAAGTTAGTTTTTGGAGAAGAATGTTTTTTGGTTTAGGCGCAGTCATTTTTTTCATTTCTGTGTTGTACAGAATTTGATTATTTTCAGCATCCCCCAAAATTCAGTTCTGGCTGAAGACCATATTTGTGGTCTTCTAATGTTTCAAACATACCCAGCATTACAATCATTCTGAATAGTGCTTATCCAGCTTTCTGGCATCTCAGCAATATTATCAATACCAGATAAGGATTAATTTATTTCTTTTTTTAAATTTAAGCTTCACTTAGTTTGAATTTTATTTTAAAACTACATGGATTCAAACCCAAAAAGCAGTGAGCAAGCATCAGAAAAATGAGTATCTCCCTTCCTCATTCAATTCTACTTAAGGTACGCAAACTCTCTTCCTCCTTCCTTGTCACTCAAATATTGACAGGTACCTTTTCTTACCTCCAGCTCCTCCTCATGTCTTAGACTCTGCCACAGTTTCCTTTTATTCCCAGCATTTCCCATCATTATAACTTCTACTTTTCTTTATACCAGTGTTCACTTGTGTTTGCCTTAGCATCTGGGCAAGAGCTAGCACATGCTTTTTAGACTGCATGCTGACTGATCAGCTGTCTGTCTTCTGAGCTGCTGCGTGAGCCACACAGAACAGAGGAGTCCTAAATATCCCAGCCTTTTCCTCTATAGGAATAGCAGTAGGTCCGCTTTCTATCTAGTCACCAATTTCTGACCTCTTACCAATTTAACTATTACTTATTTACTTACAAATGCAACAGGTTAAAGGAAAAATACTTGCAAACTGAGTCTGTAACAAGTTCTAAAATGACCTAGAAAAGTTTAACCATGGCTTGGAAACAACAAAAAGGAAGTCTTAGAAGGGTTTTGTTTGAGAATGGTGCTTTTGTTAATAGTGTCCTGTTCATATTTCCACCTCTCACAAATACATAGTTACACACAGCACAAGTATTAAAGGTATCTTAAGATTTTCTCTTCTGTGAATGCATTATGATAAACAAGCTAATACATAATCCTGTTAAAAAAATAAAATGAATGACTTCATTGTGCAGTTTACTTGATTTATTCAAGTAAATTTGGAAGGGAATAAATTACCAGATTTTTTTAAAGTGTAGTTGTTAAACAATATTTAACTGTGTTCCAAATCTGATATTTTTTTAAAGAGGACCTCAATAAAAAAAAAATAAGGTTCCAATAGCCCATGAAAACAAGAGAAGTTCTTCCTGATGTAAAAAACTGTATGGCTTTTTCTTTCACTACATTGTTGCTTTGTAGACATGCTGTCTGAGTGTTGTTTGCAAGCAGAATGTCTCCTTGAAGCTTAGGGCGGGGAATGGTGATCTGCAGAAGGTCATTAAAGAACTCGTAGCAGGCAGGTTCTGTATTAACTTTCATCTAGAGCCTGTTCAGTCTAGACAGTCTTGCACTCACTAAGTGACTGAGTGTAATTACATTCAGGGCTGAACAGATCCCTAAGCCATGAAAGAGGAGAGTTGCTCTCTTAAGATAAGGGTGGGGTTTTTAAGCATTTAGGTAAAGGAGGAGTCACCTTTAGTGTTCAGATGAACAGGCACAAAATACTTGAAATGTTATTATGTGTTAGCTTTGCTCAGGATCTGACATACCGATACAGAGCACAGTGCCAAGTGCTGTGTTTTCGAGAGACATTAGAATCCTCCTGGCTCGCTAAAGTATGTGCAGTGTCATAAAACTGTCATAAATTCCAGATATCTTCAAAGCCTAAAGTAATTCCATCCAGCTGTTATGGAGCATTTACCCTAGCTGGAGTTCAGCTACTTTCATTTTGGCTATGCAACTAATAAAAATATAAAAAAGGATGTGAGCATGCATGTTCCATGTTATGAAGGGGAATAATAAACAGGATATGCACATCCTTACCCATTCTTATCTATAGCAGTATTTCAATTTAGTTTCCATTTTTTGTCAGCATTCTGAGAGAGAGTTCACTTCCAAAATTCTGAAACCAAAAATCAATTGTTCCAAGATAGCAGCAAGAATAGACTAAATTAGGGGGTTTTAACCTTTCTCTACACTTTCCATGCTTCCTAATTACAGATATGCTGGAAGACCTTGTCGTACCTGTCCTCATGCAATGCTGCGCTTTTTCTCAAAAGACCACCTAATTTTTACTTCCTGTACAGCTCAAAGCTACATGTCTTACCAAAAATTTGAAACTTCTTATCTACCTGGCAACAATAAACAATGAAATTGTTAGTGACTGAGCAATGTGATTGGGTAGGAATGTATGTATGCCTAATGCTATGCTGAATGCATCTTGAAATCAAGCAATGATTTCATTTGTGCTTCAGGTAATAAGTGTACAATAACAAAGCTAAAGTTAAAAGATGATTTGGGTTGCCTTTTTTTAAGCCTGTTCTTACATACGCATGTTTTTAACACTGAACTAGATCACATTCTACTCCCAAGTATTATACTGGTTTTTTTAAAAAGCACAAAAGGCTTATGTCAGCCTATGTTCAAATAATGACTCCAGGGTATGCATGGTTTCCCTGGTGTGGCCTGGTTGATTCATCAAAGTAGTCAGGCTGCTAAAACACTTCTCTCCTTGGTTTAAGCTCTGATGCTTTAGCCAAAAATTGTTGAGTTAAGGAAGGTCATGCTTCCCTTTTCTGTTTGTATTGGATTCTGATACAAGAGAAATGTCAACTAGTTAGACTTAACTATGACAATATTTAGAATAAATTATGAGGCTGTCTGTATCTGTGTAAATGCTTTACATGTTAATGTCTGGCTATTATTGGGGTCTTTTGAGTATGACCGCTCCTTTTATTGGTTTGTTTGGTGGGGTTTTTTTTGCCAAAACTGAAAAGTAACATGTCTATGTCATGGAAAGAAGCTTTAACAGTCAATATTTAAGGGGTTTGATTGTTTGTATTTGCTATTTACTGCGTTTTTCAGAAGCTAGGATTGAAGAGGCAGTAGTTGGGACTGCTCTTTAATCTATTGCAGACACGGCTCAATGTCCAGTTGGAGACCAGTA
>NW_009927590.1:0-4239 GCF_000696875.1 Nestor notabilis | reverse complement strand
TATATAATTAAGTGTAAATTATATTTACATTTATATATTACTGCGCTAGTAGCTGCTTTAAGAGGACATTACTGAAGATCTTGGAGGTTGCTAAACGTAAGACCTAAGGGTTAGATTTCTTAATGCTGTAGGGATATTGTGTATGGAGTACAGTGTTGTTGCTATGAAGTAGAAGTGATGTTAGAGAAAGATATGCAGGCTGATTTCTTACATACAATTGATTTGAGCATGACATTACTGACAGCCAGCTTTTGTGTTTATTTTTCAGACCATTAAATAAACAAATAGGAAATCTCCAGTGTCACTCCCTTAAATTTTATTTTTTTTTTTTACTTACATATTTTGCAAGACATTTCATATATTTTCACTGTCTCCAGAGATTGGTCTATCCTGAACTGACTTTTCAAAGTAAAGCCTGAAAATACATGGTCTGAGTCTTGCTCTCCTGGAACAAAAACACCTGGCAAAACCAACACATTAATATGAGGATCCAGTTGTATTCCTTTTTATTTAGATTAATATGTAATTGATTACACATACAATAATCCCTTGGTCATAGCATTTAGAAAAATACTGTCATCCTCTGCCTGCCACAACTTTAAACAAAAGAGAAAGGTAAAAAGAAAAGGAAAGACTCAAGAAGTATAAGAAAAAAAAAAGGATATGGGTATTAGAAGATATGGGGAAAGATGTCAGTAATGAACATTATTTGATTTTGAGGTACTCAGAAGTATATCTCAGGTCAGTGTTACCAAAGAAAAGGGCTAAAAGTAAGTTGCATTTCAAATCATCTCTCCAAAACTACTTGGAAAGTTGTTGACCTTAGATTGCAGTCATCACCCACTTAAGGGCAGTTACTGAGAGAGAAACACGCTGGAAAACACACTTTGCATCTGCTAGGTTCATCTAGGATGAGAAGAAAGTCCTTTAAAAGTGAGACACAGATTTCTTTCACTGAGTGGTGCCTAGAGATGTGATACTGCCATAAATTATGCAGTGCTCTATCTCATAAATTTTCCTTCTATGATTCAGAAAGACTAGAATAGTAAAACTCATGATACTGCTTTCAAAGATCTATTCAGAGTAGCTTTTCAAATTGAGGTCTTGATTTTTTATTTTTATTTTTAATCTTAGGATTGCATGTAAGTGTTTACATTTAGACATACAAGACAAGCTCCATCTGTGCAACTAAACATGATGAAATACACATAATTCTGACTTTAAATGGATTCATATGTATCTAAAATGATGAAGCTGTGACCCTGAAGATGATATTCATCTGATGTAAGGCCTAAATGAAAATGTCCAGGTGACTGAAACTTTATTTATGTAACGTAACCAGTATGGCATATGGCAGACATGGCCTCATGTAAATAGATGAGCCAATAAATTTTACATTTGGAAACAGAGCTGACACAACAAAGCAGGAAACCTTGCAGGTTTCCACTGATGTCCAGGTCCTTTGAGATACTAGGAAATGAGTGGCTCACTGTAGAATTTGATTTTCTCTCATTAGCTTCTGATTTGTCTCCTAACTTTCATAAATATATTGGTTTTCCAGAGTGCAGAGATGAATGTGTTTGGGAAAAAAAATCTGATTCCTAGAAGGACATTAAAGAAACCTTTTTCATACAACCTATGGAACCTGGAAACTCACATATGATTGCTAGGACTGAGAGAGACAGACAGGTTGAACACATATCACAGAGTCATAGAATGTAAGTCTGAATATAAATAAATCTTATGTAAATATAATCCTGTATATAAATATCCTATATAATTAGCCGTAAAGTAGGAAAGACATTGCATCTTGCTTAGGCAGTAAGATATTCCTTAGCTATTAGAGAACATGAATAGTCTTATTGCCAAGTGTCCTGGGTTCAGCTACAGCAGTCATTTTTTCTCCTTCTTAGTAGCTGGTGCAGTGCTGTTTTTGACTTTCAGCCTGGGAACAACACTGATAAAACCAATGTTTTTAGTTGTTGCTAAGTAATATTTACTCCGACCAAGGACTTTCTCAGAATCATGCTCTGCCAGGGAGGAGAGGAAGCCAGGAGGAAGCAGAGACAGGACACCTGACCCAAACTGGCCAAAGGGGTATTCCATACCACAGCATGTCATGTCCAGGATATAAACTGGGGGGGAGTTACCCGGAAGGCCCAGATCGCTGCTCGTGTTGGGCTGGGTACTGGTCGGCTGGTGGTGAGTGGTTGTGTCCTCTCCCCTTGTTATTTCCCTTGTCATTATTAGTAGTAGTAGTAGCAGCAGTGGTTTGTATTATACCTTAGTTACTGGACTGTTCTTATCTCAACCCGTGGGAGTTACACTCCCTCCGGGAACAGGGGGAGGAAGAAGGGGGGAAGTGAGCAAGCAGCTGCATGGTTCCAAGTTACTGGCTGGGCTTAAACCACACCAGTTTCTTGAAAACCATGCCCCCAGAGAGACTGGAGTGTCCCAAAGCCCATATATATCAGCTGGGAGGTCCTAATGCCTCTGCCAAATAGTGGAGGAAATTGAATTTTGGACACATCCAGTTTGTGGCCCATAAGGTTTAGTAGGAAATTCAGACATCCTTTTACTGTGAAACACTGATACTACTAGGTTTTATCACTTTGAAATGAGTGAATACTAAAAAGAATTTCAGTTCTCGTTTTAGTTTAATTATCCTCATAATATTTGATGTGACCAAGAAACTTGCTTGGTACTCTGAGGATTACATGATTAGAAAGATTAATGAAAAGGAAAATCTTCTTGGTGAATACTTGATGGTTCTTAATTCAACTTGTTAATTAGGTTACTACTATTTTATTTGGGGGTACAATTTAATCTACTGCAGCTTTAGTTTCATGTGTTGCTGAAATACACTTCACATGCCAGAACACATTCCACTATTAAAAGCATGCACTGGAGGAATCTCTTCCACTGACTTCATAGAAGAGTGAACATGATGAAATTAGAGGGCATGGTATTTATTTAGCTTGTGTTCTTTTCTTAATGTATATATTTTTAGATTTATTATTTAGGAAACAGTATACCTGAAAGTCAGCAATTGCAATGCCCTGAGCTTCCTTTCAGTTGTTTAAAATTAGAAACCAGGAGAAAAGTGCAATACACTTGTTCACCTACCAAAGCATAGGATTTTTCTTATCCTTATACCTCCATTCTCCTGCATCTGACCAAAGAGCACATTATTACAAATACGCTATTACAAATTATAATATGATCAAATACATATATATGGTTTACAAGAGCTTTGTTTATTTATATCATATATGACTTAAGAACTTAGGCACAATTCTTCTCTGATCAGGTCAATCTTGTTCCTCTTCTAAAAACAAAGATTTGGAACTAAAAATCACAATTACAAATGCATCTTACTGCCCAAAATATAACTATTGTGGCTTTTGGTAATTGCTGATTATGTTATCAAATCACCCTTCAGATATAGCAAGAAGGTTCCCTGTAATATGTTCTCAATAACACAAACAGTGTTCATCATTTCTCCTAAGAATTATTTTCAAAGTTTAATATTAGTGGAAACTGGGCTGGACCCAACAGCCTGAGAGAGGTGAAGTGCCTCAGCTCTATGCCGTCAGATCCAACCAGTAGTAAAGCTGAGCATGTATTCTCAGTAGCCACATGCATGGACACAGGTATACATCATATATATACTTACATACCTACATGGGTACATGTATACCTACACGCATATATACCTACCTGGTTGTCCACACTGATCACAGTAAGACAAGAGTACTCACAAAAACACAAACAACACCGAAAGCCTCATATTGCTCTGTTTTCTGTTTGAGCAGGGTAGAGGTTCACTATTGAGTATGTATATCCATAGATATACATACAATGTGGATGCCTCCAGCAGCTGGGCTCAGACAGGCAGTCTGGTCAACAGTTGGCCCTGGAACCCTCTTGATGGCACCTGGGCATACTAGACCCACACACAGAGCTGGCCAGAGCTCTTCTAGCTCCACAGTGGCCAAACCTTTACTATAGGAAAGACATTGATAAGTAGAGGCCACTGAGGTGATGGGGACAGGAGTAAATGCCCTGTGAGGAGAGACTGGAGAATCTAGGTTCAACCAGCCTGGAGCAGAGACAGCTTGGGGGCGACCTAAAGCAGTTCCCTGTACCTACAAAGAGGTCACAGAGGACACAGAGTCAGGCTCTTCAGAGCTGTGCAGAGCACCAGGGAGACAGCATGGAATCATAGAATGGTTAGGG
>NW_009927589.1:0-5558 GCF_000696875.1 Nestor notabilis | reverse complement strand
AGGAGAAAAAATGATTGCTGTAGCTGAACCCGGGACAAACACAAAGACATGTGATGAGTCTCATAAAAATGTGATGATTCCAACCTACAATTTTGCAAAATTTTGTAAGATGATTTAGATAAAAGTGTCTCAGTTATTAACAAAGGATGTAGCTGGACTTTGATATATGGACAAAACATTGCAGTAAGTGAATTCAAGAGCAGAACTGGAGGATGCTGAGACTGGCTCACAACTTTCTGGCAAAATTCTTTCTCTTGCTAAAAACACAGATTCTTGAAACTACATTTTATCCCAGAAGTTTTGTATTCCTGTTGTAGGGGTGTTTCTGACTTACCTGTAGAACAGAATGCTTGATTTCCAATGTATTGGAATGCTTTATTCTAGTTACTGTCATCCTTACCATAGGAAGTCCTGTTACTGGCTTAGCCAATTTAGTAATTATGTATGCTTGATACAAAGATGTTTAAAAGTCAAATTTAAATTAACATTTTGTATAAAGCTGTTCAACATGCCCTGCAGCTAAATAGCAAACATCAAAAACTTATTCTTCCATTTAAAACATCTCTAAGACATAATTAAAATTTCTGTTTATTGTCATTCTTTCTGTAAAGAATGGGCAGAGAGAAACTGTCCTGAACTTGGGAACAATGTGGGGATTTGAATCATTACCTGGAAAACTTCTTAAAAAGAGAGTTAAAATTGAAAGGTTAAATGCATATTTAAGGAACCAGGTAATCTACCTAAAATCTCAGTGGTTCAAGATCAGAGGAAGTACCAGATGGCATTAGTAAAATCTCATTGGTAAAAGTTCATCATTTAAGTCAACTGGGAAAAATGTTGCTGAACACAGAGTTCTAATCTGTTGCCTTAAGCATAGTAGATGTTCAGGGGAAAAAAAGGTCAATTTGATGGTTCATAAAGCAATTATCTGCCTATAAAATTTCTTCTAAAATAATACACAAAACACAACCAAAGACAGTCACCACAAAGAAATTCTAGATGTTTTCCTACTTTGCAAAATAGTATCAAAAATATCAGTCCGTGTTTTTACCCTCAGAGAAATACTCTCATGATAAGCAACTGTTTCCCATTGCACAATGTCTTGCATAGGCCAAGGTACTGGATAGATACTTGACAAAGCTTGACATGCAGAAAAATTCAAACACAGCATACTGCCTTTCAGAATGAGAAAAAATGGCCCTCAAACAAGGAACTCAGTAAAAATCAGTAAAAAATAAAAGTTCCATGCTGAGTGAGGTTGCTAAGTCTCAAATCAGCCATCCTGTGCAGAGAATAGGGGCACACAGATGGGCTGGCATAGATAGTATCCTCCAGTAGAGATAGTGAGTGAGGACCAACGTTTCTAAGGATTTGGACTATATTCAGGCTGATTGACAGAGTAAAGGAAATAATAACCATGTTTATTTAACTTTGTTGTAACCACATGACATTTGGAGACTGTATCTGTCAGGGCTGTGACTGTCCTCTCCAGGCCTCCTCTGGGGCTCTCCCAACCCTGCCTGGCCCAGGACCCCTTGTCAGACCCCCAGGGCCATCCAGCCCTGCCCCAGTGACACCCAGACTCCAGCTATCCATGGGATGAGGTCTGCCTGTCCCAGTCCCAATGACCCTTCCCGGCCATCTTGGGGCTATGTTTGAGCCTGTTGCCCCTCACCAGCCATGTTCCTGACCCCCATCTGGACCTTGACATCTCACCCCAGCCTTGTCATTATGGACCTGTTGCCTACTCACAGATCTGAACCCTGTTCTCTAGATTCACTTCTCGGATTAGCATCAGACCTGCCTCATTACCATGGTGGTGCCTTTTGGTCTGGACTTGGCTACTATCTCCAGACCTGTCCTGGTTACCTCACTCGGGCACTGTGGGACTGGGACCTGGCTGGTGGGACCCCTGCCCTGCCCTGTCTGCTGTGTTATTCCCCATGGGATCACTGTCCACTGTAGAAATGCCATACCAAGAGCCTTCCTGGTGATCCTGCTGGCTGCACCACCCATTCATTGTTACTCTTTTTTTCTAGCCAATATACTACTTGCCTCTGCTCTATTCATCACCATTCACAGAGGCTTTACATGGGCATTGGGTTAAAAAAAGAAAAGCAGATATCCAGGACACCTTCAGCCAAATAGAGCTAGTAGATTGCAGAGTCATGTTTCATCTCTTGTTCTCTCTCCTTTTGCTTTTTCATACCCAGAGGCCCACATGCAGCAGAATGAGGCAGAATTTTATCTGTTAAGCTTCAAAAGCATTATGGTGCTTAAGGTGCTAAGAGCTGAATAGAGCATTAAACTTGTATCTCACATCCCAGCAGAG
This sequence comes from Nestor notabilis, assembly GCF_000696875.1. Lineage (NCBI taxonomy): Eukaryota > Metazoa > Chordata > Aves > Psittaciformes > Psittacidae > Nestor > Nestor notabilis. The sequence continues at coordinate 3,226 of NW_009927589.1, read as the reverse complement.
TACTCTGACCTCTAATCTGTAACAAAAATGAGAAGGAATATCCTCCTCTACCTCCACATCCTTTTTCATGCCCAGGTGGCACATAAAAAGGAACCTGACAAAAGAAACAATAAAGAGTAAGTCCTATTTAGCTTCTCAGGAAGAAAAGATGCTGACAATTTCAACAAGGATTTTGGGTTCTGGCTCCCAAGTGAACAGAGTACCTACCTCCTAGCTTCTCTGGTTCAAGCACACTAACTCCAGAAAGGAATGAGGTTTCAGATACACTGCAGGATTTACTGCTTCCTATATATTAGCTCTAAATGTCTTATCATTACTTTAGCATTCTATGCCATGTTCCAGTGCCTAAATAATCTCAAGTATTTCAGGTGGAACTTACAGACTTATGCTAATCCCATGCCAATTCTCTGGATTCCTGTCTGAGTGACAGGCAACTAAGAATTAGGTACTGCAGCACTACATATATTTTTTTTAAAGCAGCAATTAAAATCCATGGTGCTTTCAAAAAATACACCATTTTAAAGGTGAAGATCTTTAATACAGAATCTCTTGAGAAATGTAAATTGTGTCAGACTTTGAAAACAGAAAGAAAGTACTTTGTCTTCTGTAGGACTCATCTGCACTGTTTCCTTTTTCTCTCATTGATGATCAAGCTGCTTCCCAGTGAAGACCCTATGACAGTCAAGGTAAAATTATCTAAACGGTTGCTGTAAGAATTAAACTGTTGCACCTATAATACTGTAGGGAATTCTAAGTACCCAAGTGCGAGAAAAATGGGAGTTAACTACAGCAAGTTCAGAAAGATTATTATATGTTTCAGAGAAAATCCTTAGAGGAAAGCTTAAGGAGCTGATACAACCTGCACCAAAATACTTAATAAACTGAACACAACTATCTATAGTTAAATAGAAGACGTAAATACCCAAGAAAAAAGAAATATTTATTTGGTGGAACTATAACTAGCAAATTTACTTTGGCCTTTAATTATGAGTCACTGTGTAACTTACAAACCTGTTAATTCAGGTTGTCATCTTTGAAGGATACTGCAGGAGTTCAAACCCAAACAAGAACTGGAGTATTCATATTAAACAAAGTGATTGAAATATTTTGTTGATTTTATTTCAATAGTACCAGGAAGCAGGTGAAATTCCATACAAGCATAAAATAAATTCAGGATTAAATAAATAATAGGAAAATACTGAAAATTATTATGTCTAAGCATATTCTGAAAATTAGGTCAGTTGGGCTGGAAGCATACAAACTAGGTAAGCCCTTAAAGCTTGAGACATTAAGAGAAAAAGCTAGAATATGCATTGTAATTAGTCTTGTGCTATTTAACAACCTGCATCTATCCTGAAGTCAGTAGTTTTCTAGCTCTTTAGAGACCTTCCAGTTTGGTATATCTAAGTTGTTCATATTTATTAGTGAATTTTAAACTCCAAAAATTCCTGTGAGGCTTTTATACGCAAGGCAATGAGGTACAGATTAATTGATTTAACTATAAACAGGAAATTGAAAGATGCATCTTAGACGTACCACTGCAGTGTTTTAAGCATCAGTTCAGTAGTCCTCAAATTTTCCACTTATCACCCCACTCCTACTGGTGTTTCGGGGCATGCAATTTTGCAGATTATTATAACAAAATCAAATAGTTGTCATGATGAAGAAATTGCTTTGCTCAGCCAGATTCTCCAGGCTGATCTGCTTGAAAGCTGTAGAAAGTTCTGCTGGTTTCAGCAAAGTTACACCCAGCTAGAAGCCACAGAGGCGTGAGATTCTGAGCTCAATTATTAACAACAAGGAAATGAAATCCGGAAGGGCTTACCTTTAGGAAAGATATCTATGCAGTATTCAAATGAAAAGAAAAAAAGACAATCTTGGAATTCAAATAAGCATAGAAACACAAGTGGGTTGAAAATCACAACTTTACGTAAATTCTTGTTTTGCCCCCTGCGTCTGGCACTGTTAGGAAAATGCAGTTGAACATGAAAATGTCACCACTGCCAAAATAACTAATATGATGTTGTAGGCAGATTAGTTACTTAACCTGGGAAAAAGTCATGTGGGATAGGTGAACTCTAAAAAGAAGAAAAGATCTAGGTCCTACATAGTACCACAAAAATCTGAGTCAGGGAAAGGAATATTACAAAGGTAACTGTCGGGTAGACATGTCTGCAAATAGAATTTCAATAAAGCTAAACACAAGGTTTTTGCTTTTGAATATTCGTGAGTTTGAATGCCCTTTTATTCGTAATGCATACCATTTATATGGTCATATATAGCATATTTATACACCAGGCTTTGTCAACTCTTATCTATTTGTCATGCATCACTACTCTTACAGGGCATGAAAGAAAATAAATTTTTAAGTATTATAAAACCACATCGTATTTAGGAGCATTCTCTATATTCATTGTGGGAAATCTTAGATATTTTTTCTGTTCCTGTCATTACAGAATAGAAGAAAAACATGCAGCAGTGCTACTCATCCTAAAGTACCTGGCACCATTTGGAATCAAGCCCTCCTATAACCAACGGGACATAATTTCTCACTGTAGAATTACACACTAACAATACAGACCAAAATAGTTTCTAGTACTAGCACAGAACTGCAAAATAAATTATGTTAGAATGAAGTTAAAGGAACTTTTGTTACAGCATTAATAATGAAGGAAGCTTAGACTGGTTTAAAACATAATAGGAATTCTTTCTATCTAGCAGCTGAATCGTATATGGGCTTGCATAAAAGGATGACCAATTTGTAAATGTATTTCATTGTTTACTTTCAAAGGATGGGCAAAAAATACACAAGAAAAGTAAGAAAAAGGAGATGAGGAAGATTAATTGGAGAAATTATCGTTTCAACTAAGCTTATTGCTGTGCTAGCTTTTCTGGAGCTGTTACAAAATCTGCTTCATTTATCAGTTATGGAAAAAATAACAAACTAAGTACACTTACAGAACTCAGGTGCTCTTTGGAAGAAGTGTGTTTGGGGGTACTGATGCTTGTTTTGGGAATATTTACAGCAGTGGTTTCCAAGTGGGGTGCATAAACCCCAGGGGCTGCACAAGACAATCCAAGGGGATGGAGGAGAAAAATATTTTTCATAGCATTAATAAATAAAATAAAAAAAAACCTTTTAAAAGTGTTTCTTTCATCTTTCTCATTCTCTTTTTAATTTCTATCTTTGTGTATAACATACTGTCGTGGTTTAAGCCCAGCCGGC
>NW_009927588.1:0-8234 GCF_000696875.1 Nestor notabilis | reverse complement strand
GTTGCCGGCTGGGCTTAAACCACGACAATACGGATGCCCTTAATTTCTAGAACTCTCTCACGGCAGAGAGGAAGACCCACCCAGCAGCCTTTTTTTATTTGTCTTTTTTTCCTCTACTGCTAATCTCCCTTTTTTTTAGCTTGTTTTTCCTTATTCCCTTCAGAGCTTGGATGAAATGGATGCAGTTGGAGAAAAGTCCAGTGGTAGCAAAAACATAGCTGGCATGTACACAAAGAATCTACTGTAGCTGCTCCTTAACCAGGCCTTGAAGAAAAGACTCTGCAGTGGGGCATTTGAACTCGTTAACAGTCAAATACTTACTGCCATTGCAAGGATATCTTGTTTGTTCTATTTTTTTTTTTGTTTTTTTTTTTCATTTTCTAACTTCTTATATTCCATAAATCTCAGCTGAATCTTCCATAACATTCTACCTGAGCTGACATGAAGAGTCTCTGAAGCACAAGGACATCCTCAGTGTCCTGAATGTTTCTCTCACGTACTTTGTGATGCATAGATGGTCTTAGATGCATAATTTTCATTAATTCTTCCATGCAGTTAAAGAGAAACCATAATGTGCTGCTCTTCTCATGACAAAATCGTTACTACAAATTGGACAGTGTCGTGATCGATTGTATTTTTTCTTTTCAAAAGTATATATTAATATATTAATCTTACAGTTCTAAAAAACAGTTTAAAAAAATCAGAAAACTTTTCATGTCTGTGTTTTCTGAGTTGCTACTGAGAGTAAGTAACACCTTCAGCTCTATGTAAGTTCATTAGAATTTTTCCTATGGACTTAAAAAAATAAAAATAAAATCTGGTGTGTATCATTCATACAATTATTTTTTCATTTAATTTATTTCACATGACTTTTGACTCCACACTGTGGAAAGCCATACATTAGTAATTCCTGATAATTATTCCTATGTCTTGTGATGTCCAAGAGTCTTAACTGCAAAGGTTATTCTGTGTCAAATAGTGCATGAACAAAGACAATGTTTAACTATAACTTCTAGGATTATGATGAGAGAAGGGTACTGCAGGCAGTCTACTGGGTATCTTGCTGACATAATGTTCTGTGGTTTGTGTGCTGTGCATGTGCAGTAGCTTGGCTATTTCTTCTGTGTTGTGATTCATGTGGAGAAACTGTAGAATCTGAAGTGGAAAGCAGGAGAAATGGATGAGTTTATAGATTCCCTATCACTAAGTGTAAATCAACTCCTCCATCTGAATCTTGTAGGCAGAGTGTAGGTAACAAATAGTGAACCTTGGATAAGATTTAAAGGATAATTGTGTTTTAATGCTGCTTTGAATTTTGTTACACTTGCACACACTGAACTGTGGTGGAAGTGAGGGAAAGTGAGTTCAGTTATAAAAATGTGATGCTTTCTTTCCCTGCAAAGTGCATTCTTATATCCCCTTTTTTTTTTTCACAGTTATGTTTATTTTTCTTGTTACTTTAACTGTATGTTGTGCATGTGTTGCATACTATTCTGTGCCTAGCTGCCTTCTCAGTTCCTAACAGGGAGCTAAAGGTAGTCATTGTCAACAGTAAGGGTTAGACCAAGTATGACCTTTTGAAATTATCAGAAGGTGCTTTCAGAAATTTCTTGAACTCTGAACACAAGAAAGAGACTTTACAAAGAGAAACTTGAATGCTTTAAAAGACTGATACCACTACTGGAACAGAGGCTCACAGGGAGATACACAGACTAGTGTTGCATGTGGGGCAAATAATGTCTTTAATCACAGTGTGTCAGCAACTTGCTCCAAAAGACAAGTGGGGAGGGAAGAAAAGGCAACAGTCTTAGCTGTAACTAATTTTTACATATACCAGACCTCTAAATTTTAAAGCTATTTGAATGAACACTTTTTTGAACAAAGACCACAGAAGTCAAGGGAATCTCAGAGCACATTAAGATATGAAATCTCCCAGCAAACATAATTACAGCTTTAATTAATTAAGTGATTAAAAAAACCAGAAGGGACTAATGTGGTCATCTAGTTAAAAATCCTGCATGATATAGAAATTAATCAGAGAATTCCTATGACCTAATTAAAGCATAACTAGGAAAATATCAGATCTTGATTATAATTTTTGTTTGTGTGTTTTCAAGAATCCAATCTTGAAAAACTTCTATAGTGTTTTGAAAAAAATTTGAATATAATATGTTCTGAATTGGAATAGTTTCAAATTCCAACAATATTGACTTGACTTGAACAACCTTTCAATTAGATCTGTTTTCTTGTATGTACTTTGTGATGTAGATGCTTCTTAACCTTTTCGTTAAATTACCAGACTAATTACTTTGAAGTTTTTAAACTGAAAGGATGTTTTTCATAACCATTCTGTGGTTTTTCATAACCATGTCTGTGGCCATTTTTTTAAGTACTTCCAGTTTTCAGCTGCATCTTTGCATTGATGGCACCAGAAAATATATAGTATATTTCAATATTAATTATAGTAGTAGGAAATCTTAAAATACTGTCACAGTGTGGTTGAGGTTGGAGAAGAACCCTGGTATAGTGTAGTCCAAGTCCCCTGATAAAAGCAGGGTCAACTAGAAGTGTGTGTGTGTGTGTGTGTGTGTGTGTGTGTGTATGCTACCCTATGAAATTTTCTTTTTTTTTTTTTATCAGTGTATCCAATACACACCAGTATGGATATTTATCAGTACATCTACTACCCACAACACCATCCTGGAGGGCGGGGAAGAGCTCTGTTGGATGACGACAATGCGGTGCTTATGGCATTGTCTACAGTTTTGAGAGGAGATATGAATATCCTGCTTCCACTGGGCTTTAAATATACTCATAGGCTTAGAATGTCCATGTGGAGAATCTAGCCATACAATTTTAAATCCCTCATGTATAAATGTGGTATTGGGGATCTCCCTGAATTTTACTGTCTGGCATTCATGTTCAGCTGATTGTCCTCCATTGCTCTTGCCATTGTCAACATCTTTTCAGAGTTCAAGTGTACCAGGTGAGTAATAGCATCCTTTGGGAATGTGGCCAACTACTTTTGTTCTCAACGGTATTAATTCACCCTTAGCCTCTAAAAAAGGCGTGATTTTCTTGTTTTTAGTTATGAAAATGATTCAAGTTCTTCAGAATTTTAGAGAGAGAGTATTGGTAGTGTTAACTCCTTAAATTGGAAATTATTATTTGTTTTCAAAAGTAAAACTTTACTGATAATAATCATGAAACATATCCAGTCAAACTGAAAGTTTTAATTTGCCAATAATACTTAAAATAGTGACAGATAATAGTCTGGAAGTACACTAAGATTTATGTTCTGAATCAGAGGTTTCTATTAATCAAGTTTTTTATTATCCTTCTCCTCTTGATTGATACAGCATATATTAAATATCTATTTGAGAACTAAGAGGAACAAATTCTTATCTGTTGTATTTTAAGACTGGATATACGCAGCGGTGAATGATTTTCTCAGTGAATAATTTTTTCCAACCAGATGAGAATTTTGAGAAGGAGTTAATATCCTGAACATGATAATGATGTTAGTGGTTATTAGTGTAGAACATAATAAGGCTGCATGCAAAGATGTCCCTTTCACAGTCTCCTCTTCAATAAAATCCCTGTTGCTAGAAGTGTTAGATTATAGAAGGTTATAGAAAGGAATGAGGAAAATTAAGGTTGTTAAAGAAAGGATGTCCGTCACACCTCTGTCAAATATAACATCTGGACTTGAGCACAAATAAGATTGTAATAACCTTTCAGACCTCTGTTTTAGTATTCTATGTCTGTATATAACTTTCTTTTTTCATCGGTTTAGCAAACAATGATTGGTATTATTAATAAGAATGCAAGTATTTCCTTTAACTAGTAAGACTCACTTGTGCCAGGTGAAGGCCTGTTCTGAAATGTCTTCACATTCTAGGATTATCCTGCTATTTCTTTGATAACTGCATGTTTTAAACAGGTACTTTGTTCCTTTACAAGAATGTAATTTCCTCAGAAAAATAACTGTGGGGAATTAGTAGATCTATACACAATCCCATCATTTGGATAAGCAACAATATTCTACCAGTGTTACGTTTTACCTTCGGCTTCCTTCCTTCCTCTCTTAACATTCCATTTCCCCATTAATCCTTGTAATTTTTCAAGTCATTAAGCATTTCTTCTTTCCCTGGACACTTGTTTGAATGTCTGGCATGAGTTAAACTCTAGGGTAGACCAGGTGCCCTTTGTTTATTTTGATAAACATCTTGTGAAGCTGTAAACAAGAAATGCACATCTTAGAACAGGCCATTAGACACATCTTGGAAGGCTTAAAGCTTCTCAGTGCTTCCTCTAACCTTATTCTGTTGGGATATTCCAAAGCTTAAATATCTTTTGACGCAAATTTATAGTTATACTTCTATTTTGAATATAAAAGATCGATATTAATTGTGGAGAGCTCTAAATATCAACCTTGATCATCTCATTTTAACTTTTTTTTGTGAGCCATTCAGATTTCCATAATCTGCTGCCTAATTTTTGTAAAGTAATTACTAACCTGTACATCACTGTTAGTGTTTTGATGAGTTTAGGAGTGAGCTTTTAAAGTAAATGTCCCAGGTTTCCCCCACCTGCTGTATTTTGGTTGCATCACAGAATATTCTCTAAGAATGTAAGGGTTTTTTTCATATAATGAAACCAGAACATACTTTCCAGAAGTTCACTTTATGCTGTTCCTGCTGCTAAAAGGCAGTCAGTCTGTGGACCTGACTGACATTAGTCCAAAGTGAATCCCCCTGAAACACAAACAGTGGGTATTGCTTCACTCCACAGATCTATCACAACTAGTTCATACAGTCTTAGGCAAATTGTTGCAACGCAGCTGAGGTAATTTGAGCTGGCTCTTGATTTTTTTGTTCAGTTATAGAGGTAATAGTTTTAGCAACATAAATAACATTGTGCTTTTAAGTTATGTATCTATGCGTTGATCAAGACATGATTGCACTACAACATTATCATTTTTATGTAGCTGAGAATCAACAGGATTAAAAGATGGAGTGGTAAACTGATTTGAAGAACATACATGCAAAACTGAGAGTAAAGTCAGGTGTCTTGTAATGCTGTTCAAAGCTGCCAGTGCTCAACTACATTCCATAATATAATAATGGATACCAGGAGATCTGTTAATGTCGTCAGCTTACAGTTATTCTCTTGATTAACTGTTTAGTCTCATACAGTTGGATGTTCTGTCTTGCCTTGCCATTTACAATTGGCATGGTTGTCCAATGATCACTTGCACTGATTGTCTCAGCTCACATTAAGAATGAATTTTGAAGTTCTGTCTAAATGTAGTAAAGCATGTAGCTACTACTAGAATAGTTCACTTCTGCACAGAAGTGCGCCAAGAAAAAAAGGTTAGCAGCTTGGGTAGTTTCTGAATATGCTTTTAAAGTAGCTTATATATCGCTGGTGGAAAATATGTTTCACAGTATGCTGAACAAAGAAAGCCTCTCTGGTTGCTACTTAGAAAATCACATAAAGTTGGCATTTTCTAGTTTACTTTGTTACTCTTAACACTTGCAGAGCTTTTCTGACATTTGATTTTTAGGATTAACACCTATTCATAATTTTGTTTCGAAAGGTCCTAGGAACACTTTTTAAAGAATCATCTAGGAGGCAGATTTCTGTTTCAACATTAATATCTTAATAAAATACAGTTAAATATGAAGGAAGCTAACACAAAATCTCACATTCTCACTCATTCATTCCTTCATTTTCTTTTTTTTTCTTCTCTCTTTCTTGCAGGCACTCACACACAAGCTGTGAATGGATAGTCAGTTAATAGCACCTGAAACTAATCAGAGTTCTCTTAAGAAGGAGCTTTCATATTCATGTAGTTTGGAGGAGTTGATGTAGTTTGGAGGAGCTATTATCTTCATGATAATAATATCCACACAGAAAAATAGATTATTACAAGGTATGTGGGGAAAGCTCAAAACTGTTGTTTAGTAATGCTATGCTTTGCTTCACCAGTTACTGTGATTTCATCTTAACCTCTGACATATGAGTGCAGGCTTTTTAGGAAGTTAAAAATCCCATCATTAAAATTAAGGTGTGTGTTAACCTGATGTGAAAATGACCATAGTGGGGACTACACCAAGCATTTACTCAGCCCAAGTTCCCATATGTTTATGTCCAAAAGCAGACTGTCTTGGAAGTAGTATAAGAAAAAGATAAAACTTTTCCATAAAATATTCTTCTACTCTACAATAATTTGCAGCTCAGGTTCCAGAGGTGCATCTTCATATCCATTAATCTTTGTGATTCAGATTCTCCTTGCTCTTTTGTGTTTTTTTCACCTGTGCAAGACCCTTCTGAACCACAAGTTCCCTACTATACAAGTTCCAGAGCTTAACTACACATTGTGCTATATGCCTTTGTTTTCTTCTGAGCCTACTTTCTTTGCAGCCCTCTCTCTGTACTGAATAAGTTGTTTCTTATTTTATTCTAAGGCATTCATGGCTGTACAGTATTTATTGTATCCTCTCCTAGTTATCCCTTTTTAGCAATTTTATTTAAAATGCTTTTTATATTTGAAACAAAGCTTGTATGATTGTTTCAAGGAAAAAAGTCATTTGGTTTCATAAGTAATGTATAGATTCCTTTGTTGCAAACATCACTGTTAAAAAGGTTGTTTAACTATTTGGTATTATCAAGAAACAAAGCTTAGAAGTGATTGCCACCTTAAGAGAAATATTTGCCAGACACTTTTTATAATATGAAGATTTATTAATATATATGTAAGAAAATACTTTGAAAAGAAAATGTGTCAGGGGAGACTTACACAGGAGAACTTCAGGTTTAGAGGAAATATGCCATTTAAAAAAAAAATCTGAATGAAAGAATAATTCTTAGAATGATGGAAGATACTTAAATGCTATGATGTTGCTGTACTTCCATGTGTAATGGCAGTGTGATGTGCTGTGTTTGAAATGATCAGTTGGATCCTGGCAGTGTTGAAGGCCAGAGTCTGGGGTGACATGATCTAATGTGAGGTGTCCCTGTCTAAGAGAGAAGGTTTGGAACTAGATGATCTACAGGTCCTTTCCAACCCAAACCATTCTATGATTCTATGATCTGGGACCTAAGACAACTGATCATTGGTCTTCAGTTATTCTAGAAAATGGAACCCTAGAAAGGTGAATTAAAAAGGAAAAAAAGGGGTAGGATATGCAAAGTGTAACAAAATAAATATGCATTCCATTATTTAATTACATATATAAAATTAAATGAATATATATATGAAATATAATCCGTTATGAACCAGATTTGAACAGATTTATATACAGTGTAAAAAACCTCCAAAAAGAACAAACAAAAAAACCCAACCACCAAAAAAACCCTAACAAACCAACCAATCAAAAAAACTTTGTGGGTTTATTGGTGTTTTGTTTTGAGTTTTTTTGTGAGTTGGAGGGTAGCACTAAGTCAATCTGTTTAGACAGCATAAAGTAAATGGGTGAAATATTTATCATTTATATGTAAATACAGATTTTCTGCCATAGAAGGTTTTTTTTGGGGGGGTAACCTTTAGTCAGTTTTTTTCTAGAAGGATGAGAAATGAAAACTGTAAAGTAAAACTGGACTTGTGTTCTAATTGCAGTCTTGGTGAAATAATGAAAGTCTTAAAATGATGTTACATTACTCTGTAGACCTAGGTACAAAAATGCTAATTTATTGCTAGACTGCAGCGTCCAATTTGCATTCCAAATCAGACTGCAGAGCTCCCCAAATTAGTAGGTGTCCTCAGAGTGTATTTAACCTATGCTTTTCCTGAATAAATTCATAAGAATGTGTTTGTATGTGCTTCCTTACATACATACCCACAATGGGTGCTTCACCTTTTTAAGAAGGTCCAGGTTTTTTAATATGGATTTGAAGTGTACAGCTAATTTTGGGTATTAGCAATCAAGAAGATAATGGATGCAAGTACTGTTTTAAATCTCTGAACTGTCCCTAAATTCCTGTTTACTGTAACACTGACTGATAATGTGTAGGGTGCATATAATTTGCAGAGGTTAGTGGTATGCATTAAATTGTGCTTGTATGTGTGTATAAACACAGTTGCATACAAAATGGTAGTTATAAAGATGTTTGCTAGAATATTATAAGGTAATAGCGTATATATGGTTTTAGTTCCAGAGAGAAGGAGGGAAATGAAGAGTCATATTATTCTTAAATGTGCTGATACAGGAGGAGGAGCGGGGGGTGGT
>NW_009927587.1:0-9670 GCF_000696875.1 Nestor notabilis | reverse complement strand
AGTGGTAGAACAAGGGGTAATGGGTTCAAACCCAAACAGGGGAAGAGTTCAGGTTAGATATAAGGAAGAAGTTCTTTACTGTGAGGGTGGTGAGGCACTGGAACAGGTTGCCCAAAGAAGTGATAAATGCTCCATCCCTGGAAGTGTTCAAGGTCAGGTTGGGCAGACCCTTGAATGACATGATCTAGTTTAAGGTGTCCCTGCCCATGTCAGGGGGGTTGGAACTAGATGATCTTAAGGCCTTTGCTGACCCTAACCATTCTATGATTCTATGATTTAGCACAATTTTCCTGCTAACAGATCTCCCCTAGATCCCCAGGTAATATTAATGAAAAAAATCAAAAGGGTGAGTGACACTGAATATGCAGCATTTAATAAAACTGTTGCAACTGCAACAAAACTGTCTGTATGAGATGTGGCTGGTGGGAGAGGCCAGCCTGCGCATGACTGCTGCTGTTTATGGTGATCCCAGCACCTCAAAAGTGTCAGTGTGCCTCCCTGCCCTGCAGCGACAGATCAGCATGTGTCCAGGAGTGCTGCTCAGTTTGTCGGGAGCATCCCTGGGCTTGTGGCATGGCCTGAGATGCTGCTGCTCTCTCTGTCTGGAGACTAGTGACTTCACACAGCTTGTATGAGACCAGGGGGAGACTAGGCTGTCAGTATATGTGTATGTTCAGACATAATAAACAATTTCAAACTTCTGTGGGTAGTGAGGTTAGGGAAGGTATCTTTCACTTCTCATGCTGTGTGTGGGAGGCATTACACATACTAGTAGGGCTGCTGTTTTACTGAGCTGCTGTGCTTTGGCACACGTGAGTTCAGTGTTCAGAAAATCACAACAGGAAACATCTTACTGGCCAATTAATGGTGTTCCTGCCCTGTATGGATTCTGCCTCTAGAAAGTACCATAGAAACAAGATAGTGTATGTGCAATATCACTGTGAGAGAGATTAAAATTATGCTGGGGGGGAGTGGTGTGGTGTGAAATTATTTTGTGCTAGCATGTCCTTTTAGTTTGACTTTCATTAATTGAGAGGCTTCATATGATTAAAAAGCTCTTTGAGACTTAAGAAAACAAAAAGCAATTTAGAGACTTGTCTCTTGCCAGGTCTTTGCACATTGTTGCTTTGTGATGCTGTTAAAGTACTTTCAAATGGCTAGATGAGCTGTACCCAGTTTTTGTTTCTGAGCAAAATTTTTGGTAAAACAAGTACTATTAAAAAAGATGTTTGTTCCTTAAGGGTACATTCCTGATGAAATGTGTGTGAGGCATAGGAAAGGATAGTCTAGGTTCTACCCTACTAGTCAAAAAGAGCTTCCAGGAAAAAACATTAGGTCCTACTTTTTGGCAGAGACTCCCAGGCTGTATTTTCAGCTATAAGCAGGTTGCATAGAAGCAGAGTTGCTGTTCTCTCATCTGCACTAGAAAGCCAGTATGCCTCCAGACTAGGTATGTACATCAACTAGATATAACCCATTCAAATCCCTCAATCTTTCAGCTGTGAATCTGAGTGAAGGTGGTTCTGGAAATAATAGTTGCCTGCTCTCTGGGTGGGTTCTCCACCAAATATGTAGTGAGGTCCTGGAAGTGCAGGAAAGTGAAATTTTCATGTGCCTTGGCCAATTCTTGACAATTTCCCACAGCTGAATCCACTGTGCCTTCGCACAAAGAGATTCTGAATCTAAACAGCAAAGCTAGTCATCTTTTGTTTCAGCTCTTACAGCATTGCCATGGATTTTATGACTTACTTGTTTTAATGAAATATGAATAAATGACTATTACTTCCAATGCGAATGACTCAATCAGAGAGCAACATATTCTCTGCTAGTGTTTCATCAGATTTCTAGAGCTGTGTGCATAAAGGATGGATTTCTCTAACACCTCCCTGCAGGAGGCCGAAGAGGAAGAGCTGAATTTCAGATGTAGTGATAAACCACAGCAGTGTACACCAGAAAAAGTACACCCTGCCAAACTCTGACGCAAGATTGGCATGAAATTGCAGTTGGCACAGCAGTCAGAATCTAATGATAGGAAACTTGATAGTTACAAATTGGCAAAGGGGAATGCGAAGATGGGGGTGTTTTACTGTAAAAATACCTAATAGTTATGTGGCAGTTTTCCTTTCTCCTGTACCCTCCTACATGTGCACATGAGATATATGTCAGTAACATAAAACTTGTTTCACAGTTCATGGACTAGTGTACCCTGCTATGCTGAGCACCATGCTCCTGTCCTGCTACCTTACGGAGTTACTGAAAGCCTTTGCAGCCCTATTAACTAGTGGCATGACTAACACGTTATCTTGCTCATTTACGCTTTAACGAGTTCAATGTGCCCACCCTGGGCAAAGCTAGAAATGCCTGCTCAGACACCTAAGGGCAACATGGTTGGAGGTCACCTTGTCTTGTGACATGGAGCATGTTCAAAGTTGCATGGCTGGGCTGAACCCTGCATGTACTTTTAGTTTGGTCCTCCAAAGTGCCTGCTGCAGCTGCTTTTGGTGTAACATGCCATTGCTATCCTAATTTCATCAAAACTCCTGCTAAGGAGAAAGTCAGAAACTAGTATCATGGTAGATATGACTTCAGCTTTGAGCCATTTTAATTTTGCCCTAGATTTTGTGGACTTGGATTGCCTGCTTTAACTCTCCCTAAGGCTGACTCTAACGTATTTGTGCCAGTTAGAGTGGTCTTAATTCAGTACATATTTCCTCTGGGTCAGAGGTCGTTTCAGCAAGCTTACTAGCTTACTGTACATGGTATTACTGATTATTTTTGGTGAGCAGGTTCATCTTATGAAGGTATGTATGGGAATCATAGGAGGCTAGCTGCCTGCAGCAATGAAATTAGAATATCAGTGCCTGCTGTAGCTTGCTCTGTATCTTGTGCTGAAGGCTGCCGGGAACTCAGGGTGCATCAGGCAGGACCATTGCTCTGCTCTCACGTATGTCTCCTCCCCAACAGGCTGGGTATGAGTGTGTGAGTTTGTTATGCTGGACTCCTTAATATGAACAGAGGTCTGCTTTTGTGTCTGTAGTACAGTGGTATTCTATTCCAGGTTTAGCGAATCTAGTACCTAATGCTAAAATAATACCAGTAGCAACAGAATCTCCAGAAACACACAGCAATTTGTTGGCAGTTTAAATTTTCAATAGAAGACGTTAAATCTCTACAATATGACATCGGGTTTACAGACTCTGTTTTTAAGAGTGCTAAATATGCTTCCTATACAGACATCTTGGAGAAGAAAAAAGGGGGTTCTTAAACTCTATCAGCTTTCCTAACCAGTTCAAATTATGTTATGCGTACATAAAATGTCCCCTTTTATCCCTTGATACCTGCAGGCAATAAACAACAAACTTACAGTCTCAGCTGGCCTGTTACTGTACAGAGAGGATGGATGTGTTATCTTGCTAGGTGGGAGTCTGAAGGCTTTTGAGGGATCATGTTCTCTGATTCCTTGGCCACTCTCAGGTGTTTAAACCTGTTCATCTTCAGAGTGTAATAGGAAATGTTTTGTAATCGGATGAATTTAGTGGATTTGAGTTTTACTCTGAGTTGTGTAACAGGCATAATTACAGTTAAGGACTTATCTAGAGGTTTCTTTCTGGAAGACGAAGGGTTCATTTGAAAAGTTTGTTTACATAATTTAGGCTTCCAGGACTAACTTCCCTGTAAGCACAGTGTAAATACAGTGTGATCAGAAAGCTCTCCAGCTCAGGAATGGCTGCTTTCCAAGCCCATGGGCCATCACGTGGAGTACCAGTACTCTGTCCTTCAGCTCCGGCCCAGTGTTCCCAGAACATCGGAGGCCAAAAAGCAGAAGCCCATTTGCAACTGAGCTGGATTTCAATGGGTGGACACAGGGCAGAGGGAGGAGGGAGGGGAGGGCAGGGATTTCATTCTCTCCAGGCAGGCATACTTTGGTATCCATCTGAGGTGCTAATAAGCCTTTGCCTGAGGGTCTCACAGTTGCTTCTCCAGAAGGGCACAGAGGTCTTGCACCATCTGTCAGCTCCATTCAGATGTCTCAGATACCACCCCCAAAATCCAAAGAGATATTAGGTGGCGATGTTTCTGCAACAGTATCCCAGCCAGAGAGTATAAGGTGCTTTCTTGAGTTCGAAAGTGAGTTCACACGTCCTTGTGTACACAGAGCCATGAGAAATGAGCTATTTACTGTGTATGCGCCTGAACTTAGACAATGTCTATGCTGTATTTTTTATGCACAAATGTAAACTCCCTGCACATGCACACGCACACAGGCTCTGTTAAAGCAAGCACATAATGGATGTGAGCTTGCCGCAGGTGAAGTTAACTTTGATGCTTAAAAACTATTTGCAGGAATAAAATAATTTCTTAACCAACGAAACACTTTCAGTAAAATACTTACCTTACAGTACTTCGTAACAATGAGATGTTTTCAAATGCATGTACCGCTTTACCTCCACAGTTGAGAAAATGTTGATGTTTGAAATCTAAGTATTCCTTTTTCTCTTTTCTAAAAAAAAAAAAAAAAAAAGAAAAAGATATAAAAATAAAAAAGATTAAGAAAACCTGCAGAGTGTGTTTCTTAGCAGTATAAAAAATTATGTACCTTTTTGAGGCCAACTGAATGCTGAGATGCCTTTCCAGAGTGATCCTATCTGGACTGGAATTATGTTATTAGGACTGGAATTATGGAACTCCTTACAACCTATAATTGTGTCTAAAGTCACTTGTGTTCTCCTAAGAGCAGTTGGATCCAGTCTGAATGTCATAAAATCCAATACAGTCATTTTGGGGAGAATGATGGGAGAAAACATCATAGTGTTTTCCACTGTAAGTTAACTAATATGCAAAATCCTGAGAAACTTCATGAGGATAGCCAAACCACTATTAACTTAAAACTGATTATAATTAAAAATCTGTAAGGTACCTTTCCCAGTGATCAATCACCACCTAGGTACTGTGCATGAGCATAAATGTCAAGTGAATGGTTTCCTTTGAAGCAGAGCTGAGAAACTTTCTCTGTGGGATCTTAGCTGGGTTTTTCTTCTAAAGTTCTATCACTCCTCACCAACATTTTTCTCCTCACCTTTTAATTATGACACAAGAAAAGCTGGCAGAATTAGAACTTCATAAACGTGTTGTGATATTAACAGTTATTTCCCTCCCAGTCTGTGGCCTATCTGACTGTGGTAGTAACTCTCACCTGGCTTTAACATGGAGCTTACCAGAGACAATTGCTGGGGTGAAAGTATGTTAGTCATGCTGTGCCAGCGGTGCTATGCAATAGTGGTTTGTTTATGAGTGCATGCACGAAAAACATGAAAGCTACAGAATGCAAAATTAAGTGGGAATCCATTTAAGATGATGACTGCTAAATGGACTTTAGCAGGGTTATCTCAATGAAAATAAGCCTGGATGACTCACTGCGGAGATCCTGTGTTCCTCAGTGAATACAGTAGGTAATGCTTTAATTACATGTCCTAGCCTAAGTGCTGGAGCAAATCTCTGTTCCCTTTGTTCCTGAGGGAGCGTACAGATAGAAAGAGCTGAAAATGAGTCCTGCTTTAGTTTAGATTTTTACCGGCTAGAAATGGGATTGTTGACATCAACTTAGGATCAAAAGAATCCTGAAGGTCCATCCTGCCCTGTAAAACTGGATGTTGATTGTGAATATGAAAATGTTTTGGTACAAAAGCACATTTGTTTTATAAAGAAAGATGATCAGCACTGCAGATTGAGGATTCATCACACTTTTGAAGAAGGAGACAGACAGTACACTATCAGTATAACAGACAGGGTAAAAAGGATACTTTTCTCTGTTAGTTGCATTAAATTACAGAATTTTCTAGAGTTAGCTAATGTCATCTGTCATGCCTTCATATACAAAGAGTGTATGAAGTATTTCACCCACTTTATAGCTGGGTAAGTAGATTGTTTCAGCTGGTTTAACCTGCCAAACTTCTAATTTCAGGTTTATGAGCAGTCAGGGGTATAAGATTAGGGGAAGGAGGTCTGCAGTTTATGACCCATTCTGGAGTATACCTGCTCCCCTCTCATCTTGTGTTAAAACAGTACGTGGTAACAGCAAGAGTGAGTTGGTGTTTAAGACTTGGGTTTAGAATTATAATGACAGTTTAATTTCCAGCAGTGTGCTTGGCTTTCCAAGGGATCAAAATCTCTAATTTCAGTGAAGAACACATAGAAGTGTGAAGTGACTACCCTTTGCAAATCAAGCCATTTGTTCCAGTTTCAAATGCTGTTAATATTCTGCCATGGTAATGGCATTGCTTCTTAGCCACCTGTTAGAAAAGCTAGGAATATACATAACATTTTCCTTTGGTGCAACCACTGTCAATGGGCCCTGTTGTTCCAAATGGGATGCATTTCTGCTTTATCAGCTTCTGTGCAAGTAAATGCTGAGCAGTGTTACAGAGACACAACTGGGAAGTTATTTCTGTACCACACACCCAAAATTAACATTTTCATAATTGTTTTCTTCTCACAACTCTCTTGGTGTTATGACTTGGTATCTCACAGTTCACAAAAGCAGGGAACTAACTAATCAAAATGCACTTTCAAATCAGGATAATGTTGCACATCATTGATGTGAAAATGTCATCTTAAAGGAAAGGGTTGGGTTTTTTTGAAGACATGTGTGAGTACCAAAGAATGTTTCCGAAGAGAGGTCTTCTGTCCCTAGGAAGAAATCTCTATGCTGTCAGGGGCATCCCAGCTTTGCTGAACAGAAGGGTGATCGAACCTCTCCTCTGACAGAGGAATGATGAAAACAGTTCAGCCATTTGCAGGATGCTCCATAAAGATCACCACGTTGGAAAAGAAGGGAACAAACTCAGACTGGAAGAGACGCAAAAAGAAGAAGAAAATAAGCCCAGACTTCATGCCACAGGATCTAAGCCTGGCACATCACATGTATTTCCACTGTCAGGGCCTGACCTGACTTGGTGCCATGGAAGGCACCCTTGGCCCTATGGTTCTTCAACACTCAAGGAATTTTAAGTCCCTAAATTAAAAGTTAAAGGAACACTTACTTTTCTCCCTTATAGTAAAGCAGTGGATAAGTAGATACTGTTGGTTCTCAGTTGCATGTAGAAAATATGAATTTTATGTACATCATCTTGCATTCATTGCAAGAAATCAAAGAAATGCAGGTGATAAGTCCTCTTTAAATGATTAGGTAAAAAAAAGATGCTGATATCTTTGGTGCGTGAAATACAAGAGAGGATGCCAGGTGCTGTGAGGGTCCAAGGTCAGATTTTGAGATGCTGTGAATATGAAAGGTATATTTCTACTAGGAGGTAGAGCAAGCGTAGGGCATGTGAAGGCAACAGGTAACATGTATGCATTTGAATTTTCATGTGATTCCTCTAAACATTTGCATCTTCTAAATTTTAACATATAATAATATAATACCTCCCAGAAAAGTTGCAAGCAGTTTTTTTGTCACTTCCATTACCTTCCAAATCAGGACTTCCAGAGGGACAGGTGGCTGGGAGATACTTCTGTATGGTT
Organism: Nestor notabilis; assembly: GCF_000696875.1. Taxonomy (NCBI): domain Eukaryota; kingdom Metazoa; phylum Chordata; class Aves; order Psittaciformes; family Psittacidae; genus Nestor; species Nestor notabilis. Next base: position 2,149 of record NW_009927587.1, on the reverse strand, counting down.
GCCACAACCACTCCAGTTACTTTGATTTGATTTCAGCCAAGACAAGCCATTCTGCTCCACAGCTTGAAGTGTGGTTGCTGAATTCAGTGTGCCAGTGCATCACTGCAGGGCATGAGCAAAAGGGCATTTTGCTCACTCTGTCTTGCTGCTGTGAAGCCACCAGATGGGATGGCCACCGCTGGGGCTGGGTCTGTATCAGGAGAGGAGCACTGTCTACAGTGGCCACCATGTATCTCCATTGCAAAACCCAGGGGATATGCCCATTGCACAGCCAGGAGCCACTGGGGTCGTCTCCTCTGGCCTGGGGAAGGTGCGTTGAGGTTCTGCCACATTGTTGTTCCTGGCTGCTCCTCCAGTGCTCTTTGAGATGGGGCTGAGGGTACATGGTGCTCTATTCTAGTACTGCTGTGCTTAAATTAGCACCACTGCTGATTTCTGCAGGGATTCATTACCTTGTAAGCAACATACGACTGGTTCATGCTGGTGTTTGATTTGGGAACTACGCTACTGCCTTAATTAGCAAAATAAAGCAAGACATGGTATATTTTTGCCTTTAGCATGTTATGAAATATCTGATTTTATGAGTTTAAAAAGAGGAATGATTCAAACCACACAGGTTTCTTATTAAGATACCTGTAATATTAGATAATGAATTTTATTTGTTTAAATGAGTTAGGTACATTTCACCTGCTATTTCATGCTTGTTTAATGCCTTTGCCCTGTACAAAATGAGCTATACACATGCAGTGCTTTCAATGAAATGTGGGATAAGGCCCAGACTCCTGAGGCTTTTAAAGAAGCTTTAAAAAGCATAAAAATAATAGCTCCTAGGAGGGCACATGGAAGCATTCTGTTACTTTCAGCCATTGTCCTGATTATCTTTAAAAGGGTCTTTGCTGCCCATATGTTTTATCTGTAGTGAAACTATCAGGGCTAGATTACACTTGTCTGTACAGGTACCTAAATGAGGACCTGAATTTAGTAATTTAGCTGAAGGTGGAAATGCATTTCTTTCTTCTGATCAGCTTGGACTCCATTGTCAAAGTGACAGTAGCTATTTCTGAAAGGATTTTGCTGGGTATCACCTGCATGACTAGTGATACCTCATCTCAGACCCTTTACTCTGGCAAATGGGGACATTCCATGTTGGCCAGAAATGCAGATATGGATGAGGCAGATACAGAGTTTTGCCAGACTGGGATGTCGTAAGTACCAGCCTTATGCACTGTGACACCAGCTCAAGCATCACTGACAGCTACTCTACCTATGTCGTGGTGGGAGCAGCAATGATTTGGTTACTGGCTCTCTGTAAGACTGTGTTGTTGTCACTAACATGTCTGTGGGGCGAGGAATAACTTCAAAAATTCCCTGTACAGTGGTGACAATGCCCATTCATTTTAATTGTGCCAAGTCACAGGGAATACAAACCTGGGGGGGTTGTGGCATTCCCTTTTGGCCCTGAGTGAAGAGCAGCCTCTTGCCTTGTTAGGTGCGTGGATCCCCTGGCAAATGACAAGATAGGCATGGAAAATGTCATTTGCACAGTGTTGTTCTGTGTATGGAGTGCAGGCACTACATCTGTTTTTACGAGCCTGTTCTGCTGCACGCTGTTTCCTCCGTAGAGAAGGCATGACGACCAGCAGGGCAGCTTTTGGAATCATGTGCACTAGGTCAACAGCTCTCCAGGGCTTCTATAAACACGGCTGTCTGGGCACATTGCCATTCCTGTTTGGCCTAACAAGCAAAGCTTTCTGGCTTCCTGCAGGACGAAGAGGGTCAGATTGCTACGAGTCCTCATGTAACTCCTGGAAAACACCTGAATTAAACACACATGCTGTTGTAATTCCTTTGAAATCACCTGGCACCTTTCTCCAGTCTCTTCATGCACAACTTTCTTCTCTAATAGTCAGTGATGTTAAATGAGGAAAGCAAGAGGTTACAAGTCAGCCCATTAGTGACAAGTCTGGAGTTGTTCCCACTGAAGTTCCTAGTCCTAATGCTTGCACTGATTTCCTTGGGAGTACCCAGGCTATCAGATCTCACCCCCTGAGCAGCACCAGGAAACAATTGTTACTGTTATCTTAATTTCCTTTTGGCTTTGACCCTCTGAGCCTTAAAATAAACTAAAAAAATTACATATATATATATA